>NW_024468327.1:0-39754 GCF_002104995.1 Linderina pennispora | reverse complement strand
ACCCAATGCATTGCCTAGCAGACTACACCTGGTACAAGAGGACGCAGAGACGTCGCGTCCACTGGCACAAGTCTGCTGTTGGTCCTGATCACAACTGCCTTGGTGCCAGCAACCTTGCTTATTCCAGAAAAGTAGTTAAAAAGCCGGCTCTGCAAGGCACCACTGATGCCAAGCCAGTAAAGCAGCCGGTGAGTCCAGTCCATGTCGATGAATATCGCTGAGAGATCTGCACCGGCACATTTCCCAAATCCTTCGAGCGATTTGGAAGGGCTGCTGGCGCTTGTCGCTACAACGCAAACATTGCCTGCAAAAGCAGCAAATGATGCACTATCGGGTGGTGCATGGACAATCCCATCAATGCCTGGGCTACCACGCTGTGCCTTGGGATGCATGACAAAGCTGAGACGATGACCGTGCAGAATATCAGCCAACTCGGTAGCCCATGGCTCGCCAGCATGGTCACTGATCCTAGCAATGTCGACAAGTCCGATGGCAAACACTGGCAGCGACGTATTTCCCGGCTCGCCGTGTGCCACTGTGGACCACGGGCTGGTGTACCGGATCGGCAGTATCTGGTTCAGCGCCCAGTTATCGGTCTCGACATGGAGCTGTGTTGGCTGGCCATACGCAACAGGCACATCAGCAGCATATTCAAACCAGCTATTTAATGGCCCAGCTGATACGACATGGGGTGCCACTTCGCCGCTGTTGAATTTCACCAGTGCACTGTGTTTACAGGACGAGCGCCATCCTATGCGAACCGATTCAGCACTGAGCACTGTGAGCGATGGCGGCTGGATGTACATGCAATCTGGTGTCGGGTTGGCCAGGACTCGGACAAGAGTCAGCATGCGATCTTTGGCACCCAGGGCAAAGAAATAGAAAAGCCCGCCGATTATCAGGGCAAGAGATGCCAGCGTTCCTCTGCCCACACGCCGTTGCCCATCTGCCTGGCGCTATGTGGTAATTGTTTCATATCGAATGAAGCGATACGTAATGTGTAGTTAATGGGAGTACAAAGAATTAGATGCGGCTTTACAGAGAAGAAGACGAAAGGAATGGACGGCTAAAAATCGAGTCCTTTCTAGACAGGCACATTCTTCCGTCAGCCTGTGCTCAGCACACGACTCCAAGTGACTGGATCCTATGGTTGAACCAGCAGTGAGCCTCCGAATTGTGTTCCCAAGTTTCGGAGGCAATTGATTTGCATTGAAGCATGCTGATGGTTTGCTCTCCTGCATAAGCTGCAATCGCAGTAGCATGCCTGCATCAGCCAATCGCATCGAGACTATGAGCCATGCCAAGGCCACGGGCACATTCTTCTAGGCTACAGTAGCTTCCTTGTCTCTAGTGCAATCGCCTGCCACTCATTGCTGTCACACACACACATCGCCAATAACACAAGAATATACAATTTAGAGCTATTTAAAAGGCTGCTAGTGCCTGGAGGACAAACTCGTCGACTATCTGGCCAGCAAATGTTGTGGGCAACCCAGTGCAGGCGGCTTGTCCTCGATATCTAGACTGACAAAGTGGTGGTCAAGGTACGTAACATTGTACATATGGTAGTTCTCGACCCGTCGCAGGTCTAGACTGCCGCCGGCTCCACCAACAATGGCATATGTGATCGTGTCGCTTTTCCCGTAGCCTGGCCCGCGGTGTATAGTTGACCTCTGGTAGTTGTGCTGGTGACCAGAGATGACCAGATCCACGCCATGCTTGCGGAATAACGGGTCATATTCAATCCGGATGTGCTCACCCCAGTGCTTCTCACCCTTGTCGTTCCACGTAAAAGGATCCCAGAACTCAATATAAGGCGGGATGTGGATCGCAACGATCTTGAATTCAGCATCCCTGGAATGCTGCCGATTGCAGCTCACTCTCCAGAACTCGCTCTGTTCTATCGACGGACACTCTGCATCCAGCACGATGATGCGTGCTGTGCCTACGCCCACGCTGTGGTAGAACCTATGGTATTCGCCATCGACCACTGATGATTTGCCCAGATCCTCAGATTCGAGCAGTCCGTGGTACATGTCTGTGTACAGGTTGTTGTTGTTTGGCTTGCGACTTCTTGTCATGGTCGTGGTTGCCTGGCAAAATATTGTCGGCACATTGTGCTGCAGACCGCCGAAATCCTCCATGGGCGAGAAAAGCTGCTTCTGCCAATCATTCAATTTGCGTGCAGTCTGGACGCTGTCACCGACATGCAAAATTGTGTCTGGGGATGTTGCTGCCGTAGAATTTGCGGACCCTGGCCAGCACACGACGGAAATTTGACGGGCCGTTCTGGTTGTCTGCCATCACCAGGACGCGATGCAGGCTGTGCTTTGTCTGCCTATGGATTCTGTACTGCTGCGTGCTCTGGCGGTAATTGCTGATCTTGTAGAACACATCTGACGCATTGCCGGCTGGGCCGAAAATGGCGGTATATCTGTGATGATTAGCGTCAATGCGTCTATACCAGGGCTCAATGAAGGCGTGGCCGTGGGACGCTTTTGTCCACCACTCAACCATCGGGTCACCTGACGGACAGGTTGTCTCCCAAACAACAAAGTAGTGGTGGTCACCATGCTCGAACACCATCGGGAGCTTGCGGAACGTGCACGGATACAGGTCTTTGTCCAGTACCCAGTCACCCACGATTGACCGGAGCGTCTGGATGCTGGGGCTGCGCAGGACTGTCACCAGCATCCAGAGCGCAAGCATCTGGGACATCACAAGTAGCAGGAAGCGGCGGTAGTATGGTCTCATCAGACTAATCCTTGTCGGTAGTGCTGCTGTCGAGTGAAAAAAAAGGCGACAGAATAAAGATGCAGAAGGAAGACACGATGTGAAAAAATCGGAGAGGGGAGGCAAAGAAGGCAGTACTCGGGAAGAAGTGAGCATGGAAACAAAAGAGAGGAGAAGGAGGCAGCAGGGGCGGGGCGATTTGTATGCCGCCAGCCAGCAATTCCTGCTCGTGCGGGCACCAGCATCGGCAACCTAAGTCCACAATGCCCATGAGGTCACGTCTCACCGCCATCCCAGATCCCGCACTTCTTATTGTGGCCTGCACGCCAAGGAACCAGGATGCGGCTTAGTGGCTCCAAGAGCTGCAAAGCGCAGCATGGATCAAGCCTGAGACAGCCCCAAACTCTGGCTCTGGTGTGGAGGGGATGCATCGGCAGACCAGGCATCCGTCTTCAGGCATACGTGTCTTTATTGCAGAATTGGGCGGTGGTGGTGCCCCACCGACACTAAGTAGGCGCTATACAGCGTGCATGGATAAATGCGCACTGGAGCTTACAGCACCGGGCTAGCTGCAGGCATTGCGCCGGCTATTCAAACCGGCCCAAACCTAAATCCCCTCGTTATCGGCCAGAGGACAGTCTGAAATCAAGGCCTGGACAAGGATCGCTATCTCGTGCTGCCGTATCTTGCCAGCGCGGTCGGAAATTTTATTTTATTTTTCGAGATACACGACCTTGCCACGTGAATAGAGTTAGGTAGCAGCCTCGCTCTGGCAGCATTCTTATCCACAAGCCTCCTCGTTTATCTCGCCAAACGCGCCTTCTCCCTCTTCTGCTCAAACAGTTAGTGTCTACTTTTCCAATTCATCGCTCTGCAATCTTTCCGCTGCTCACAAACAAACATAATGTCGTCCTCCGGAAGCCAGAACAGCAAGGGCAAGCAGGCCGCGCCCAGCCAGCCAGACGGTAAAGCCAAGGACAATTCCGCCTTGGGCCGCATTGCAGAGTCAGCAACAAAACTGGCTAGCGACATAGCGTTTGGCAAGTCCTCGGTGAACCCGAACTCGCTGGTGGCCGAGTCCAAGCAGCAGGGTGAGGCGTCGTCGTCCACGCACAGACACGAATGGATGGCTGACAGCCGGCACCTGCAGAGCTCCGGGTCCACAGACGAGCACACACATCCCTCCAGCAGCACATCAGCGGCGGCAGCATTCCGGCAGGCGGCACGTGCAGCAAATAGTGCCCAGAGCCAGGGCCAGAGGTGGAGCAGCGAGTACACCAGTATCGGCGCCGCATGGCGAGGAGCCGTCGCACCAGATCCAGCTGGCGCAGCAGATGGACGGGGCTGGTGTGCTGGACTTTCTGTCGCAGACCCAGCCAACCACCATGAGTGTCTCGCATGTGGGCCAGGATCGCAGCCTTAACAAACCGCCGGTGCGGCAGCAGGGCCCGCATGCAGCTGGTACAGTTGAGACCACGGATCCAATTGCCTACCTGAACGGCACCACATATGCGACGGACATGGAGTCGACAGATCACCGGGTAGTACCGCACGGTGAGCGCGGGATATCGGGATCACCGAACCACCAACCCGAGAAGGCATGGGGCGACAGCAATCCTACCGAGGGGCAGGAGGAATGGGCGCTGAACGAGGCCTGGAACCGCGCCTGGATGGGCACAACGTGGGACGAGGCGAAGAAAAAGAAGGAGCCCAAGCCGGGACCACATCCAGCCCACCAGCAAGAACCTGAGCCACCTGCTCAAGCCCCGTATTTAAGTGTTTCCAGTCCCAAGCCCAGTAAATAGAACATGCGCCACTTGTCGCTATATTTTGAAAGCTAGAGCAGAAATCAGAAAGAAAAAGTTACCGGCCGCCAGGGCTGGTCTTAGGCCGCGATCAGGGTGCGCACAAACTCCTCGTAGTTGATGTTGCCGTGCTTGTCCATGGGCACGCCCTTGAGCAGCTCGTCGACCTCGACATCCGACAGAGCCTCGCCCAGGCTCGTCAGCACATACCGCAGCTCACCCGCAGAAATGAAGCCGTTGCCGTCGCGGTCAAACACCTGGAATGCCTGCACAAACTCGTTGAACGACGCCTCGCTCGATGCCGAGTTGAAGCCACCTGGCCGCATCACAATCTCGACAAAACTCGTCGAATGCCACGCCCTTGGTCTCGTCGGACGGGTCCACGTCGCCGGTGATGTCGTGCACATCCGCCTCTGTTGGGTTCTGGCCCAGCGCGCGCAGAAGTGTACCCAGGGAGGACAATGGCACCTTGCCCTCGCCCGTCCGGTCGAACAGTCCGAATGCCTCCTTGAACTCGCTAAGTTGCTCTGCTGTGGGCTTCTACTCTTTTCAAACATGCTTTAGCTGCAGCTGGCCGGAATTGCAGATGAGCAGCTGCCCATTCAGCAGCAGTATGCTCGATTGCCGCACTCACCTGGCTCATCGTTGTGTTGTGAGGGTGTGATAATAATAAAAAGCCTAACTGACGCTAAAGGCAGGAGACAAAAGTGTAAACATTTATGCCCAGGTGCAATAGTGTAGCGCCTGTGGCCCTATTTCAACCAAGCCTGAGGTGATCACAGCGGTGATATCTGATTAGTGATCAGGGGTTCTCCACATGCACTTGTAGCCAGGCTGCTGGTGAGCTTATCTGCCGCTGCCGCTGCCGCAACCCAGACACTGGGAGGCTCTGTGCTTCAATTCATATCTGGCCCACATTCAATGCAGCCAGGCACATGTTTGCGTGGTTTCACGAACGGTCTGGCCATATAAGGCCCGTTCGACCCTCCGGCAGACCCATTGAAGCGCCATTTGGCCAATCCTCGCTTCCCAATACACCCCTCGGTGTATTCCACGAACACGACACCGGTGCTTGTTTGGGCATCGATTGGCAGCCATCAGCAAACAAAAGAAAATGAACCGACCGTTCATAGAGTATCTATGGAAGGGCTGTATGCAACTCGCAGGCCGTCCGCCACGCGTGCATGGCTACCGTACATAACAAGCTGCCCCTCCAGAACGAATGCTCTGCGTGCTCCTATTGGCTCGGCCCATTAGGTATGGCGTGTGGTAAGAGGGACAGGAGCCTTTAGCCCTGCCTTTAGAGGCAATAGCTTTTCTTATCCTGTCCCCAGCCATGGAGCTTCTGCGTTCCCTCTGCCTTGATAAAGGGGCATGTCCTAGAGTTGCATGGCTAACTCTTGGAGAGGATATGTCCCGGGGTTTACGGCATACATGATGAAAATGCGGTCTCCCGGCATCGCTCGGTCATAAAAAGCGCTGCTGTTGCTATCTTACTGGCAGCACTAGCACAGAAGCCCCCATCCGACGGGGATGTCGGGTGCACGCCAACTATCTACACCTAGCGGCAAGGACAAAGCAGGATTTGCAGCCAACAGATCAACAATTTCTGCCTCTTTTGGCTGAGCGGGCGGTGTGAGGAAGAATTGTGGATGGCCATATCGTTTTTCCAAACGACATAAGCAATGCCATTGGCCACTTTCATTCCAGCGCCAGTCCACACCACGTTCCATGGCCGTGATGCCTGCCAGCAAGAATGCTATAAAAGGGTCTCTAAGCGCTTCCTCGCCCTCTTCATTTCCTCCTATACTCCACCCTCCTTTCGCCCACAAAACACGCCCGATTCGTGCACATTTGCAATGAAGTTCTTCACCGGTCTCGTCGCTGCCGCCGCCATTGCCCAGGGCGCGTTTGCCCACATGGGCGTCATTGCTCCTAAGCCGCGCTCAGGCGTCGTTGCCGACGAGCTGCTTGCCCCGTGCGGCGGCGGCAACACGCTCACCAAGAACGTCACAACCGCTGCTGTCGGCTCCAAAACGCTCTTCTCGCTCAAGCCCGGTCACGGAAGCGGCAATCTCATCTTCAGCTACTTCACCGACCTCACCGTCACCAACGACACCAAGGCCACGCACCTCCTGGATGTCCAGGTCCCCCAGCCCGGAATCTACAACACCACCATTGACTTTGCTCAGCACGACCTCAAGGCCGGCCAGAACATCGTCGTCCAGGCCGTCTACAACTGCACGGACGATGGCAACAACGAAAAGTTCTACGTCTGCTTCGATGTGTCGGTCGCTGACTCGGCAAGCGCGTCGTCCGCGGCCGAATCTTCGAGTGAGGGCGGTGCGGAGAGCGGCTTGGACAAGTCGACGGCAGCCCCGGCGAAATCCAGCACTGGCTCAGCTAGCACTCTCAAGATTGCCCTTGGCTCGGCAGTCGCCATGCTGATTGCCGCTGCTTTCTAAGTTAAATACCCACCTTTTGTCGATTTTTCTTTTTCATTTCTCATAATTTTTCCTCAATGCTAATAATTGACTTCACTATCCTGGGTCATGCGCACTGACTGAGGTATGCAGCATAGTGGCTATCCACATACCGGAATGTATTGGTGCTTGCTTTGGGCTCATAAATCCAATTTTCTACTCTAGCCACATCAACACGGCAATGGTGTAGCCCTAGTATAATATGTTTCGTGCAGCGAGAACATGTTGCCCAGTGGAAATAGGTCTTACTCTGGGAATTCACTACTTTCCATCTCGAATAGTGTATTTTGACATACGAATCGGCAAGGGGCGCCTAAACATCAGCTCTCAAGCTATTAGTCTGTCATACATCCCGTATTCACGTACGAAAAAGTAGCTAGGGTTAATATTGATCATTGGAGTTTGGTCTGCATGCAATCACCATTTAGCAGTGATACATATTGTTATTCAACCACATCATCTCTGTTAACCAACGGATAAAAGAACTTTCGGTCCTTATGCGTAATAGACTAGATCAAAAGGCAACTGCATCGACCAAAGTGGATAGCTGCCGTTTATTCTGCCACAATAAAAGGCCCAGCTAAACCTTAAAGTTAAGCGATGAGTACTCGGACAGTGCACGGCGAGCCTCGACAATGCGCCTGGCGACATCCTGCACAGTGGCCTCATGCTTGGCGGCATGTATCAGCACATCCGGCGAGAACTCAACGCCAAAGTACTCCTTGATCGCATACCCCAGACGCTTTGCCTGGCGCTCGTCCAGCACACGGTCAACAGCAAACGGGTCGAGCACCGACACCAGCGGCTCGACAATCTCGGTCCTAACCACCACGTCGCCGTCCTTTGGCTCGGGCCGCGAGTCGGTTACAGCCAAGGTCTTGTTCACAATCGTCATCAGCGCCAGCGAGAGCTCATCAATGTTCTCAGCAAGCGGTGGGACATCACCGTTGGTTGCTGGTAGGACTTGAAGCTCAAAGACAGAGGTGATTTCGGAGCTCTCGCACACGGTGATCTCAAAGGGCTTTGACTGCGCAATGACAGCATGAGTGCCGCCGTGATGCAGGCGCATTTCGTAGGTACCCACGCGGAACGGCAGCGCCGCGCTGCTAAACACAGCCTCGCCCTGCAGAACCTCAACCGTAGGAGCATTGCGCTTTGCCGGCCGTATGGTACTGCGCACATGGCCGGTAAACACGCTATCGCCGGGCACCTTCTCGGCCAGCAGGTTCTCGTCCGGATGGATGTACACGTAGCGGCCGCGCGAGCTGGCGGTGGTGATCTGGCTGGAGAAGTTGGCGGTGACAGGATAGATGCCAACCCAGTCGCGGCGCGAATGGCTGCGCGGCGCTGTCCACGCAATGCGGATCGGCTCGCCTAGATAGTACTCATTGCGCGATGCCTTGCTGGCCTTGCCGGCTGCGCCCGGCTGCAGTTTGATGCTGTACGAGTCCAGATGGTCGAGTTTCGAGAGCTCCGAGGGCAGCGCGCGCTCAGCCAGCCGCGCCGTGGTCGTCGACAGCAGCCCGCGTGTGTCCTGCAAGATCTCCTTCACTGGGCGCATGGTCAACAGCTCAGCAATGCTGCCTGAGCCGGCGTCGTCCGAGCCGCTGGCAGCTGGCACGGGCTTGTCATCAGTAAACACCGGCTGGCCGATACCCTTGTTGACAGCCTTCTTGACGGTACGCACAATACCAGAGTCGCGGTGGATTTGCGTGCCATAGACCTTCTCCATGTGTGGGGTCTCGACGTAGGCACCGAACAAAAAGGTCCCGCACTGGAAAAACAGCGCCAAAGCGAACACCGTCCAGCTGCGCGAAATCAGCGCCAATCCGTAGAATGCCGCCTGGCCGATGACCTTCTCGGGGTTGTTCAGGTAGCGGTAGATGCCTGTGTAGTACAGCTTGATGTCAGCCGGCGCCAGCGAGACCACCGCCGGGCTGCGCGCGAAAAAGTCACCGTAGAACCATCCAAAGTCGCCCAGCGTGTCGTACACGGACCGCGAGCTCCACACGTGGAAGGCAATCAGCAGCAGGCCCAGCGTGTGGAACAGCACCAAGTCGCTGTAGTCAGCATCGCCCCAGTGGTAGCCGGCCACTGCCACTAGCGCAAACGACCCGTAAATCATAATAGTCGCCGAGTTATACACTGCGCGCCAGCTCGAGAACGCCTCCTCGCTGTTGCCGCCGTGCTTGATGAACCACCGCGTGATGAACTGGTCGGCACTCTGCTTGCGCAGCAGCACACCCAGCACCAGTGTGCGGAACAGAATCCACCACAGGCACTGCAGCGACGAATACACCAACAGCGTGCTGGTGTAGCCAGTCAGATACAGGAACAGCAGAGGCACGCCCACCGAGTATGCCAGCAGCAGCACCGTCAGAATGTCAGACGCCCGGAACAGATCCAAGTTCTTAAAGAAGATCAGCTCGGGATGCCACAGGCTCGCTGGCCGCTCGCGGATCGACCGCTGGGCATCCACTGTAAGTGCCGTGGCCACCGGGCTGCCCTCGCTGTCCAGCGACACCTTGCGCGACCGCGACTTCTGCAGCACCTGGATTGCCAGCGGCGCCCGCTCGTACGTCTTCTCGATGTGCGGGTTCTCGACAAACGACAGGAACAGGAACTGCAGCATGTGTGCAGCCAGGCTCGCGTAGAAGATCGTGTAGCTGCCTGTGATCAGCGACCCGCCGTAGTACCCGGCGTACCCGATCGAGTACATCGGGTGCGGCGCCATCTCAAACACTCCGTCGAACGTCAGCGACTGCTCCACTAGGAAGAAGAAGTCGCCCCAGTACCATGCGTAGTCCTTGACCACCCGGTGCGCATCGACCTTCACCCACAGGTTGAATGCCAGCAGAATCAGTCCGCCCACAACACGCAGGACCGTCTGCCACGTCTCTGAGTCGTTGGCCGAGCCAATGTAGCATGCGCACAGGAAAAAGTACGCCATAAAGTCGTTCAGCAGAATCAGATCCACCAGCTGCCGGTACAGCAGCCAGACATTGAACTCGAGGGGAACTTTCTAGATAGCCAGAACAAAAACCGTGGATCAGTCAGCCATCCGGGCAATCCATACAATCCAAATAACAAAACTACAATCTCCTGCCTTACCTCGAACGAATAGTCGGCACCCATTTTGGCCTCCAGCTCCGCCTTGAGCCAGACATACATGTTGCCGCCGCGGCTCGCGTCCAACCACCCGTTGCGCTTGAACAGAGCCACCAGCCCATGCCGGCTGCTCTGCCAGTTCAGAATCCACCCCAGGCCGCCATTATAACACAGCCGCCAGAATGCAAACGCTGCCACCAGGATCCTGCGCTTAGCTGCCAGCGGGAACGCAACAAACACCAGCAGGTGCGTGCTCAGGATCAGCAGCGTGAACAGGTCAAACGTCGTCTTGGGCGTGAACGGGTTGAACAGCGATTGCAGCATGTCGCTTGTCTTGGGCACCGCAAACGCTACACAGTCTTGTTTATTCAGTCCACCGGTGGCGTGTCATATGTGTGAATTGCGCATATACAGCATGCGATGGCACCATCGCCCACCCCACGCTCCCACGTATCACGTTGTACCATGTACCATGTACCTGGGTACTGAGACAGAAAATACTACTTACCAGTTCCATCAGGAGTGCGTCCCGTCAACGCCTTCTCGTCAGAGGGAGGCATGGCGCTGCTTGGGGCCTCGTCAGAGCTCGACACCCTGCCGGCAGCCGCTTTCTTTTTGCCCAGTCGCTGTTTAATGGCCATGGGCTAGTTACAGCTACAGAGCTGAATCGCAATAGTGTGATGGTATTCTGGGGGGAAAATTGGGTTATAATAACCTGGGTTGTGTGAATTTGACAAACGAGACGCCTGCCAAAATAGAAAAATATACGGAATCTCACAAAACCAGAAGGGAGAAGAGGGAGGAAGCCAAGGAAGGCAGGAACCGGCGAGCTTTATAAACAATTGACTTCCATCGATTTGCCTTTCGTCGATGCACTGTGAACTTCATGCAGTCACTCTTTCCCCCGACGAAAACGAAAAGCAGGCCAGGGCTGGGTGGGCTTTGATTGCCAGCTGGGCGGGAGGCGCTAATTACGCGGCCGGTTAATGCCACGTCTCTTGTTTTTCGTGCTCATGTGAAAGCCTACCATAGATTTCTGCCAGAACCATTCACGGAGTTGCCTAAAAAAGGTTAAACATGTCTTTATAATTGTCAGCACAGGGCAAGAAAGGTAGGGTGGGTTATGAAAGGAGAAAGCCAGAAAAGGAGTGGCATTGGACATAACGAGGCCCCTGCTCACTGCTCCATTTCAAACGTATCGTCCAAATCCTGTTTCGACAAATGGCTGTTGTGCTGGAACGACGACGGGTTCGAGTCCTCGAGGCTCACGTCCATCTCGTCCTCGTCGGCCTCGCGGAACTGCGCCATACCCTGGATCTTCCGGTCAATAAACGACCCCGTCGGCACCTGGCCCGCGCCGTACTGCTGCTGGTTGATCAGCTGCTGCAGCTTGCTCGCCTGTGCTGGTGTGTTCGGCGGCGGATTCCACCCGCCCAGCATCTGCGCTGTGCTGCTGCCCGACCCAGCGTGCGCTGACATCAGCGACGGCTGCACAAGGGAGTTTGGCGGTGCCTCGATCCCCGTCATGCCCAGGTGCGACGTGGACAGCTCGGAGCCCAGGCGGAAGTTGGTGGAGTCGCTGCCCGAGCCGCCTACTGAGAGGGACTGGTCAGTGTGAAATACGGGAAAAAAGAAGGTGCGTCTGCTGCCAAAACCAAAAAGACTAGCTATTCACTTACCACTGCCTTGTGCAAACACATTCATCTTTGGCACATTGGCTGCATTTATCGGAATGGGCGCACCCTGCTGCTGCTGCTGGCCCTTGCGGTTGCCTGAAATTGGAATGCTCTGCGACATTTTTGTACAAAGGTGAATAAAGTAAATAAGGAATAGTAGGAGGAGAAAAATAGAAAATGTACGAAGGCAAAAACTACAGAGGACTGGAATTGGCAAACGGACAGGTGCTGCTAGGAGAGAAAAAGAGGCGCGCAAGTAATAAACAAAAAAGTTGCTGAATTTACGCTTGCGAACACTGGGAGAAAAAAAATAATAGGGCTGGGCAAGAGAGGTGAAAAGCAAACGAGCCTGAAACCCCCACACACCAGAGGTTAAAACGAGGTTGGATGACGTTGCACCTTTGAGAACTACATAAAATTTTTACGAGTTGCTGGACAAAAAGCTGACAAAGTATTTTCTAAACTGCTTTTGGTTCAGCGAAGCCAGCGCCTGGACAAACTCGGTTGCCATGGCTGTCGGGCAGCCAAGACCAGGCAGCAGCACTGTCGACATGTATGTAGCGAACTGGTTCTGGTTCAGATCACCGCCAATGGGCGGTGTCAGCAGCTGCGTCGATGGCAGCGCAGCACTGCCCTCACCGCTGGCGATCTCCGGAACGCCCGCCAGCAGCAGCGTCTGCAGCAGCCCGGCGATCTCTGTCACCACCAGCAATGCCTGGGCATCGGTTAGGCGGAAGCCGGGGCGGGTTGGCGCCTCAAAGCACGCTGGCAGCACAGCGTCGATGACAAACTGGCGGAACTCCGCCAGCAAGTCCTTGGACGGGCTGATGTTGACCGTCAGCATGGCCTCCTGGCGCAGATGTCTGACCGACGGATCGGTAGCGGGCGCCGCCTGGCCGCTGGCGATTGCGGCGGTGGCTGATGACGTCAGCGTGGCTACTGTGTGCCAGCCCTTGGGATCAACCAGCCAGGCCACAGCAGTCTTGTTCAACACGCTGAACGCCAGGCGCTGCAGCTGTGGGCTGGCGCTGTCAACGGCCAGCTGCGCGGCAATGGGCCGAAGAATGGTGACCAGATGCGGTGCGTTCTGTGCAGTCAGGAACACGCAGTCCAGGTCTGAGTTGAAGATGGCCGCCAGCCACGTCAGGTACGCCTTGCGCAGATCTGCCAGCAGCACCGACTCATCGGTACCTGCCGCACCATCAGCTGCCACGTGATCCAGGAAGCCGTAGACCTTGGAAATCACCGGCAGCAGCAGCTCGGCGGCGGTCGGCGCGACATCCGGCTTGAACTTGTACAGCAGCAGGCCCAGGAAGCCCAGCAGGTCGACCAGCTCCTCGACCTTGCACATGGGCACCAGCCCGTCGATGAGCCGTGGTACGTATGTCAGCGCAGCCGTGCCCAGCACACTGAGCATACGCGACAGTGCAAACCGCGCGGCCTCACGGATCAGCTCGCTCTCCCGCAGCGCCTCCAGCACCGCAATGCTCATTTCGGCGGCCTTGGCAAAGACATCGGCGGTGCTGGGCGACAGCTGGTGCTGGCCGTTGGTTGGTCCACCCTTTGCGTCAGTGCGAGCGTCGGGGAAGCCCTTGACGATGGCGCCAATGGCCGTCAGGTAGTGGTGGATCTGCAGCAGCGCCTGCGGGTCAGCGGCGATCTGGGCCGGCGCTCGCGCATTCATAAGCTGCTGCGCGCCCATGAACAGCGGATTGAACAGTTGCTGCAGCAGCGCCATGCGCATCGAGTCGTCGAGCCCGCTGGGCGCCAGCATCAGCCCGCATGTCTCAAACAGGTAGCCCTGTGAGTCAAACAGCCCGTAGCCGCCGCCCTGCGGCGCCGTGTCGCTGATGGTCGACACGTCAGCGCGGATGGTCAGCAGATCGGCGACGGCAGCGATGACGTCGGCCGAATATACCGCCAGTGACTCGCTGTTCATCAGCTTGACGAACCGGAACAGGAGGTACCAAATGCGCGTGCACACCGTCTTGTGCGGGTGCCGCACGCCCGTAGCGCCTATGAATGCCGCCAGCACCGGGGTGATTGCCTCGCGTTGCACATCAAAGAACCCGTGGAACCGCACACAGTTCTCAAAGAACGTCGGCGCGATCGCCGGGTGCGCGCAGTTGACAATGCCGGACTGGATCATCACTGTCAGCAGCTCGGCCAGCGCATCCGTCGATGCCTGTGAAGCCATCGTTGATGAGCCGTTCGTCGCATGTGCCCCCGACTTGGAGCCGCTGAACCGTAGGCCCTTAATCGTGCTGAGCCGTTCACCGTACGCCTGCGTCAAATACACGCCCAGCTCGCCACGCACCCAGCCGAGCTGCCCCTGCCCATCCCCGTCGGCATCGCCAGCGCGGTCGGCACTGATTCCGTATTGGCTGCACTGCTTGAAGATGTTATGTGCGGTGGTCAGCACCACCGAGTCGTAGAGCCCCGGCGCGATCTGCCCGATGGCGTCAATGAACACGCGCAGGTTGCGCCGCAGCTCGCCAAACATCGCCTCGTCGTCGTCCTCGTCCAGCGACCCGTCGTTGTCCGTCGCATGCGACTCGCTTGGCAGCGGCCACGGGTAGCTCTCATCATACTTTAGCTTCTCCACCAACGCCGGCAGCAGCTGCGACAGGAACCCCTGCTGCGTCTCGCTCAGGCCTGCCCCCTCCTTCTGCTGCTTCTTGAACACTCCCAGGATGTCGCTGATGGCTGGGAACACCGCCGACGACACCTCGTCGTACTCGTGCGACAGGAACCGCAGCAGCAGCGGCATCAGCTGCTCAATCAGCGCGCGCGCTGTTGCGTGTGCCTCGGCGGTTGTCGCCGGGTCCTTATCGGCCCAGATCGCCTTGAGCTCGACTGCCGTGGCATTGGCCAGCTTCCCCACGTTCTCAGCAAAGTCCACGTCGCCAGCCTCGAGCTGCCCCATGACCTCGACGATGTTCAGGAACTGGATCAGATACAGCTTCTCCATGGGACGCATGCCTTTGCTGACAATCTCCACCAGGCATCGGCACGCATCGTTGCGCAGCACTGGCGTCTTCAGCAGCTCAAACAGCAGCATCATGAAGGCCTCGTTGACAATCAGGTTGATGTCGATCCACGACACATACACGCCGATTAGCCGCAGCGTACCGCGCGCCAGGTCCGGGTGCGTCGCCGACATGTGGGCCAGTGTGTATAGCCACGTATGTGCCAGCCGGTGGACGTCCTCAGTACGCATCGCATCCTTGATCATCGTGTTGCGGGCCACCTCCTCTTTGCCCCGCGGCACCACCGGATTCACCATCTCCTCGTCCAGCGACCCCAGGATCTTGATAACAAAATCAACCATCGAGGGGTCCACGCCCTGCAAACTCACCGATTTTGCGCTCTCTGCCGTCACCGCCCCCGTGGCCGCTGGGAACCCCGTCAGCGCCACCATGTCTGTGATGAACGTCGGCCAGTGCGTTGGATATGTCGCCAGCGCCAGTAGCGTGATTGCGTGCGCCAGTTTGTTTTTGATAAAGCCCACCTCTGAGCTGTACTTGGTGCCTGCGTACTGCTCTGTCACAAACTGCAGCAGAGACTGCCGCACTGCACTCAGATTTGCCGCTGCCTCGCTCGTACTAGCGCTGATTCCCACTCCGACAATCATCGACTCAATTGCTTGCAGCGCAAACAGCCGTGCTTCGGGTGAACTCGCCGGCGTCTTTGTAAATAGCTGCAGACACATCTGCCACCCATCTGCCGACGACTTTACCTGCTCGCAGTACTCCATAGCCTACAATGCCCTTAAAATCAGGGAGGGTTCAGCAATCACGATGCAGTGGTCGGAAAAAATTTTGCTACCCCTCCCCTCGCATGCCTCAGGATGATGCAAGCGCTCCACGAATACCATGCTGCTGCTCTGCTTACCTGTGCCTGGACAGCCGGGTCGCTCGTCGGGTCAAGTGCGCACCGGACCGCCTCCTCGATTTGTTCCATGGGCCACCAAAAAGAAACTAGCGCTTGTGTAAAGTGAATGAATTCGAAAAAAAGAACTAGTTGCTTGCAGAGAATATCTTCTGCAACCCTGCGTTGTATATATTCTCAGATAGAAAAGAAACGCCCTGCACCCGTGTTCTGTTTCTTTAAGCTTGTTCTTTAAATGTATGAAAACGATTTTTTCGGTAGAGAAAAGGAGGCACCAGTGATGGAACCAGGACACCAGCTAGAAAAGCTAAATATTTTGGGAATGTGTATTGAATTGTAAAAATATGAAAGCAAAAAGACGAGCCAGCGTTCAGTCTGAGAACGGGCTGGAAATAGGCAGAGTGTGGGGGAGGATTTTTTGGCGAGTTGGGAAATGCGTGTACAGGAGAATTTATAGCAGAAGGTCAAGAGAGGAAGAAGGCTCGAGCGCGAGGCGAAAAAGAAAAGGTTTGTTGACAGCAAAAAATTATCGAAAATTAATTCCCGGCTGCCCAAGCCCGCAAAATCGGATTCTGCCCATGCACTGATCTCCTGTGGCAGACTCTGCGGGGCAGCAAAGGTGCTGTTCACCAGTGATTGGCACTGCGCCATCCAGCCTACGCCGCAGCATCACAAGACACTAGATATCCTCCAGACTTTACTGGAAATACTCTGCTCGCGATGCGAGCTCGGCTGCTAGTCAGCATGGGTTGACACGTCGATAAGGGCATCACGGCGAACCGGTCATTTGAACGTGTCGGATGGTTGTTGGTGCAATGTCGATCATGGACATCTCCCACCTTGGTGGCCTGCTCAGCGTAGGCGCTTCAGCGCTGGCTTGCTGCTGCTGGCAACAGAATCGCCTGCTGCTGCACGCCTCTTGCGCGGGTTCTTTGTTTCAGGGGTGGTGCCAGAAGCATTGGCAGCAATGGCCGTAAAGCGACGGAACCGTTCAGGAATACTGCCTGAATCACAGAGTGACTGGAAAATGAGTCTGAAGTTTAGAACTGCTGCGAGATCGCGGTTCAAGAGCCGAGACGAATAGGCTCGCCTGTATTGTGCCATGGCCCGCTTACATGACTCGCTTGTACCGCGGAGAAGGCTATGGCACTTCACAGTTGGGTTCTTCGATCTCTGGTAGGGCCGCGGGTTGGGAACATGCCGGAATGTCTGCTGCAGCAGCTGATGCAGCAGCAAGTGAATCGGCCGCTACTGCTGCAGTTGCTGCAGTTGCTGCAGTGGCCTCTGTTTCATCTGATGGCATCTTCGCTGCTTCGCGTGCAGCCTTCTTGGCCAATTTTTCGCTTTTTTCTGCTGTTTTTCTTGCCTCTGTTGCTGTCCTCTTTGCCTCGCTGATCTTGGTAACCTGCTCGCATGTTTTCGAAATAAACACCTGCTTGATTATTTGCTTGTCTAAGCGCACATGGCCTGGGATCCATGATGTCTGCAGAGGCAAGCATTGGGGGAGACTTGCCAAGCTGCTCATTCTCAATAAGCTGGCATAGGCGAATATACACACACAGATGCTTAAGTAGATTTACCTTGGCATCATAGGCATTAAGGACTGGTGCCAGCTTGTTGTAGATTGCAAGCATCGATGGGATGAGCACACTGAGATCAGGGTACCTAGAGGCAACTGCCTGGCGGAGCTTCTGTGCAGGTGTATAGATACACACTTGAAATGCGTTATTGAACTCAGCCTTGGACACATTGCCCATTGTACTGTGCAGTGTGTTTTTGCGGCTGCGAATATCAATCAATTTGGCCAGAATCCGCTGTAGGCAAGTGCCATAGTGCAACACAATGTTGTTCTTGTATGCTGTCATCAACTCGGTATCCACGTATATTGCTATTTGATTCATGTTGTGTACGCCATGTATCTCGATATCGCCATTATGTAATATATAATCATAAATATGATATCTAATTACATCACCGAAATCCGCGCTCGACAGTTCTGACATGTCCATCTGGTTAACGAAATCCTCAGCAGACATGGCCGTCTTTGCCTTCAGGTTGTGATAAATGAATAAATAAATTGAACAAAAGAATCCCTTTTTCACAAGTATTGAAGGGTCAAAAGCATCATCGTCAGCTAGTTGATGGAGTAATATCCATCGTGCAAGCATGTATGTATGCTCTTTGATGATATTGACGCTGTGTACAAATTGCTCTAGGCGGGGCAACATAGAATCACGGAAGCCAATACCACCAAGCGATGTCTTTATGACAGTAGTGCTGCGGGTAATATTCATTTGAGAAATTCAATAGGCAAGAAGAGAAATGATGCTGTTCAGTTTTGCTATATTGCAGATGCATACCATTAAGAACTTTTTTATTAATAATGATCTGGCTTGCATGGTTCTTGGGGCTCTTGGCACTGATACAGTCTTTTGAATCAGTTTATACAGACTGGGTCCATTGTGGCCCAAATACTACCGCTTACGCATGTTCATAAGACAAATTAATTTATAAAATAAACCCACAAATATTGCATGGCCGCTAGAAGAGCTATATGGTCTTATTCAATAGGTGTTCTTAAATAAACATACTGTTGTGTCGGTTGACTATGTAGGGGTTTTTAAATGTATATTTAATACTGAAGAAAAGAGAGAAAAGGGAATAGACGAGTTGCGCAGGGGAGTTTTTAATACTGCCATTTGTGCAACTTATCAGAGGCTAGACTCTACCTCCATATCGTAGGCTGTAGCGGGGCTCTCGTTGGCGCCTGGATTTCTGTCACCTGATTCGGCTGACATGTCGATGTCAGGGACAGCCGCATCGGGCGCGCAACAATACTAAGAGTGTTGCGCAGCCGGTGATGACCACCATGATGACGCCATGGAAGTTATCAGGCCGACCGACGAGAGCAGCTCTTGCGCTGAACCAATGGAAATATCTAGTGGAGACCTGTGGCCACTACAATAACAACTTGTCGTCCTGGTTTCACCGATGAGGTCAGATGCCGCACAAGATCAAGAAGGAGTTTACAGAGCAACCCACTAAAACTCGTGTTGAAGCTTAAGAGTTTTATGTTTTAACCAATTCAAAAGGTTCTAGCGGACGGTCGGACGCTTTTTGGACTATAAAATCTTATATAAAGGTAAAGATTCTGTGACACATGTCAAAGATGTAGACTGCTCCATTAGGCAACGAACGGGAACATGGCCTTGCGTGACTTGGGGTAGTCTGGGAACTCGCGCCTGTAAGCCTTGTGCTTCTTGACCGCCCACACATACATCTGTGCCGTTGACACCGCCAAAAACAGGAATGCGGCGATGCTGCGCGTCATGCACGCAAACGCCGTCCACGCCAGGCTCTCAAACAGGTAGTTCGGGCAGCTAACCAGGTCAAACCCATACCCAAACGGAATCCGCCGCGTGCGCGTGCCCGCCGGCCGCAGGTTGCGCAGCGTGATGTGCGTGCTCAGGTTCGACAGCTCGGCAAACACAAAGATCGCCGTCCAGATCGCCAGCAGCGTCGGGTTGCTCAGCTTGGTACCCAGCTCCGTGTCCTTGCCCAGGCTGGGGCTGTACACCCAGTACGCCAGGTTGACGCCCGACAGGATGTGGTAGTGGAACGAGTTCTTGAAGATGTTGATGATCGGCATCGTGCCGTTCGAGAACCGGTGCACAAAGATCGTCTCCAGCTCGCGCTTGAGGAAGTGCCCCATGGCCATGTAGTACGCGCGGCTACATGCAAAGTAGTTACACATCAGTAGACAGCCAATACCCGGAATATTACTAGCAGTGATGTCCACTTACCGCTGAATGTCGCTGTACTCGAATGTCTTGCCATAGACAAGCGTCTGCATGTTGTAGATGAGGAAATGGAACAGCAGTGGCCCAAAGTACTCGACCAAGAACACCGTTGTCCAGCCCACCTGCGGACCCAGGTCCTTGATGTGGATTGTGTCGTTGTCCTTCAGCTCGTACTTGGCCAGTGAGTCGCCGTTGGCAAGAACCGTCTTCTTGTCGCCGATGGTCAGCCGCTGGCGGTCCGGATACATCGACTTGACCTGCTTGTGCACGGCCTTCTTCACGTCGTCGACCGTGGCGTTGTCGCCCACCTCGATGGTGAGTGGGTAGCGCGACGACGTGCTGCTTGATGCGCTGCCACTAGCCCTCTTTGCAATGACAAGCTTCATGTGTGGAATGAAAAGTAAACCAGGTAAATGCGTCTTGCGTTGAATAGTGCAGAGCAGAGATAGCTGCCGCCACGGCGACGTCGGAGCTACAGCCACCATGTCATTGTCCGGTGTGGGAGCAGCGCATGAAAGCCGATTCCATGCTGATTGCAAAATATCGATCAAGACTACTCCCTGATCAGATCACCAACGCGGCACAAGCTCAAGCATCTGGCCACCGCGGCGCGGCGTCTGATTCCATCTTTACCTATCCTTGGGCTCTATAACCGACATTTATAAGGAATAAGAAAATGGTAGGTCTCGGAAGGATGCAGCGGCGTGCGGCGTGCGGCGTGCGGTTTGGATGCGGTGCCGGCTACGATGGATACGCGGGGTGAAGTCATTTTTTCGAGGCTGCGAATCGGGCCTCATTGCAGAAAATCTCGACAATTTATTTTCTGCGAAACGCATTTGGACGGTGGGGACAATTGGAATTCGCAGTCCAGAGGCTATGCGCTCCCCGTCACAGCCCACCCGCACGCACACGCACACGCAAATGAGGAGTAGAGCGAACCTTTGAAACAAGAGCACGCATCGGCCCCCATCAGCCCGCACCGAAACTAACCTGTAAACACGCGTGTTCTACGAATTAGGGTCGCGTTCGCACTAAGACCGTCAAGAAGGCCTCGCGCGTTCTGATTGAGAAGTACTACCCCAAGCTCACTCTGGACTTCCAGACCAACAAGCGCATCTGCGACGATGTTGCCATCATCGCCTCGAAGCGCCTGCGCAACAAGATTGCTGGCTTCACCACTCACCTGATGAAGCGCATTCAGCGTGGTCCCGTCCGCGGCATCTCGTTCAAGCTGCAGGAGGAGGAGCGCGAGCGCAAGGACAACTACGTTCCTGACGTCTCGGCCCTCGACACCTCGGCCATCGAGATCGATCCCGATACCAAGGAGATGCTCAAGTCGCTCAACTTTGAGAACCTCCCCGGTGTCTCGGTCACTGCCCCGGTCCGCTCCGGTCGTGCTGACCGCCGCGACTTCCGCCGCCGTGGCGAGCGCCGCCCCCGCCCCCAGCGCCAGGCTGCCCCCGCCCCCGCTGCCCCGGCTGCCGTCGAGGCCTAAGCTTTTCTGGTCATTCATTATCACTTTGTGTAGCGAATACACTCCTGCCAGCTTTATCACTGTAATGTCTCCACCTCGCCCTCGCCCCTATGTGTCACCCGGCTGCCAGTGGTGCTGCGCAGAAGCGCCCTTGATCCCCAGCCAGTGCGAAAGTGAGGAGGCGGAGTGGTGGTTTGATTGTATGTCTATTAATATGTAGATTTCCTGGTCAGTGCTGCTACTGCACCGTCTTGAGCAACTAGCTGCCTGCCTGTCCCGTGGCCCTCCAGCTACATAGCTGCACTACTGCCTTCCTGCCAATGAATCCTTGAGGGCTTGGCGTGGTAACAGGCCTTGTGCGAACAGTATGTCTCCGCAATTCCCACCGAACATTGGTTTGATGTCCCACCCAGCCCACCAGAAGCCACACGGCATGAATGAGTGTTTTGTATTTTTACTCGGCCATGTAGAGCATTATGTCCTCGTTTTGCTAAGCTTTATTGTGGCAATTGAGGGGCTTTGTTAGCTCGCTAAACCTGCGCCCTTAATTTATTTTACTTTGACAGAAAAAGATACTAGTACATTGGCATTTCATTGGGATGCACTGTATCCAGGTGGTGCGACCACCCCTCGGTTGTGAAAAAGTATGACTGGCAGAACTGGCAGAAATGCGCATTAGACGGAGTCTTCCCGCAAAACATCTGCCCATCGCAGCTCCCGTGCGCAGAGCGGCTGTTGACAAAGAGATTTGGGGTTGTTGCCTCGGCGTGCATTGCGTGTATTTTGTACAAGATTGGTAGGGTGGTGAAGAGAATGAAGAGAGATGGATGGTGAATTGGATGGAGCTAGAAGAGAAAAAGGGCGTCGATTCCGCCTTTTATAGCGGAATTCCAGGTATGGCGCATCTAGGAGACATAGCACTCATCCCCTCCTACCAAGACGCTTGGTTGTGTGCCCCGGTAACAACCCCTCCTTGCAGGCCACCCCCGCACGCATATTTTTGAACCCCGACAGACTCTATTGTTAAATCCCACCTATTTTCTCTTTCGATGTTTTTTGCTTACTGAACGTACTCTTTCAGAGGAAAATAGATGCATTCGCTTTCCGTGGCCGATCGAGACAGCACCCAAAAAACACCTGTTCACAAATGCTTTACCATACACGCGCTTGGCTCGTTGCAAAACTGGTTTCTGCTGCCTGATTCTCTGCTGCTAATAATAGCCTTTAAGGAGTACAATGTGCGCTTGATGTCGTCGTAGTGCTACGCTTTCCGCTGCAGATATTCCGCATATAGACTTAAACTGAACACACCCAGAAACTCTCTGCCAAGGATGCTTCGGCTATGCCGGCCAGAATAGGGCGAGTGCATGCTCCTTTTTAGAAACGGCAATCTTCACAAAGAATCGTGGCCAAGGCTCTTTGGAATATTTTCAGCACTTTGAGGAGAGCCAATGTAGATCGACTTGTGGCCGGGATCACTCTTGGCATCGGTTTGGCAGACGCCGAATGTCATATCCTGATATGAACGGGCTTGCTTCCTGTAGAAATCTTTGATATCGCAGATTGGAATGAAAATTTAATGTGCTTGGCGTTTTTGAGGTGCCGTGTGGATACTTCCCATTAGATGTGTGCCATTCAGAACCAGCTGCACGCAGTTGCATCCCCACACGCATCGGGTGTGGACTGCAAGGCGTACTTGGATGATCTTCTGTGAGACCATCCCTAAATCAACCACTGCATTCTTGCGCACCGGACCATCTATTGAATGGTCGATAGCCAATATACAGGGCTGTAGCGGAGGTTTGGAAGAAAGCAGCGTGGTTAACCTACCATGAAACTATTCTATGCACCTTTCTCATTGGCTTCTTAGATTGCTGGTGCAAGTAGCTGTATACCAGCTGACATGTTCATTGCAGCATGAGATGCGCATCTGCACTTTCTGTAGGCAACATCACTAAATAGCGAATTGTATTGGTGTATGCCACTTGCCAAACGCTCTCAGAGGAACTGCTACTAAATGGGAGCTTTTTCTGTATGCGAGCCTGAGCGTGGTCGCAGGATCCCCGATATGCTTCTGCTCTAGCACCCCGCCCCAGATCTCAATTCAGTATGTAGAGGACATCTAGATTTGATCATGAACTGGAATGTAGCAGATCTGCTCCACACAAATCCTGACTGCGCAATTCAGCGTGCTTTCAATGCGTGTTTTTAAAAGTAGCTTTTTGTTTCTGTTGATTTGGTCGCTTTTTTCTCTCCATTCCAAAAATCGGCTTTTACATTTATGCTAGAATGCCAGCCGAATTCCAGCTATTGAAGGGCTTCTGTATTTCATGTAGTGGGTTCAACGTCAGCGAAAAGGTAACGGCGCAGTAGCATACAAAGGTCATCCCCACCTGCTAATTTCTATGCACATGTATTAATTCACAGAAACCCTGTGTAGAATGACATACACCGGCGCGTTGATCAGCTTGGCGGCAAAACATGTACCGGCCTTACAACCTCCGTGACGCAACTGGTCATGAAGACCATAGACGCCCAGTCAAAAAAGTACCGCGCTTCAGAAAAGGCCAGCATACCTGTAGTGTCGCTAGACTTTATTACCGAGTGCGAGTACGAGGCCAGTCGGCGACGCAAAACCGTTTATGACGAAGACGACGTCGCAGGTATTGTCAGCGAGATCACAGAGCGTGCTCGCCTGCCGCCGTTCGCAGGCTGCCGCATATGCACCACAGGATTTTCTGTCGAGCAGCGGGAGGAAATTAAGCGGCTGGTGACCACACGGATAGATCACAATGACATTCTGTACAAGAGCTATGCTGGATGGCCGGCCGGAGATACTGACCATCGGCGGCTTAGGATCGTATCATGGGGAGCTGACACCCGATTGCACACACTTAATTGCTGCCAGTCTAACCGGGCAGAAGTGCAAGTACGGACGGCTGTGGGATGTCAGCATTGTTTCGTTTGAGTGGTTCAGGAAGAGCGTAGCCACTGGGTTTCGCCAGGACGAGAGCAAGTTTGCGCTCGTGAGTCGTGCCCCGGAGAGCCCTAGTCCAAACGCCAGGAAGCCAGGGACAGAGAACACCGCAGAGCGCTAGTGCGCAGCGATTCAATGCAGCCTTCCATGGTACCACAGACGCGGGCATCAGATGTTGAGCCCGATTTCTCATTCTGCAGCGATACGGACTCTCGGCCAGTGACTCGAAACCGGACAGCTGCTGGCTCAATGAACCTACTGATTCGTATGACCTACCTCCAGGGTTGACTGGTCCGCTCGATATCGACGACGACGAACTCGAAGTCATTGCAGTTAACCCGCCGACAATGAACAGACCCATGGCATCTGTCGCTAATGTCACCAACACTGCCAGTAAACGGCCGCCGACCCCAAAGCAGTCGTCATCACCACTACTTTCTCATATGGCAGGCATGGAACCTATGTTCGACTCGTGCCGCATTGCGCTCTCTGAGGCGTCGCTCAGCTACAAGCCAGACGGAAAGAATGGCGGACGAAAATTGCCGAGGCAGGAGGGATATGGATCGCCGAAGGGGCTATGGATCGGCACATTCGATACTTGGCAACGCATAATTCGCAACGGAGCGGTCGGCAGCCGTTCTGCACGCATTTCGTAGTAGACGACTCTGACGAATTATGCAGCGAGGATCTGGCAACACTGCAGGCGCTCGAAAGTGCGTTGGCACCGCCTAATCAGCTTGCGGCCAGTATGCCAGATCATCTTAAGCTGACCGGGTCATCACCGTTATCGTCCATGGGCCACCTTGAGTTTCCAATGGTTGTTCAGAGTGGCTGGCTACGTGCGTGCTGGAAGGCGAAGCAGCGGGTAGATGAGACTGCATACCTGCTATCATTGCCAGACTCGATGGCTGCTGCTCGGCAGGAGTCTGCAGATACGGTTCCTGTGCCAGTGTCAAACAGATCCGACTCGCAGGTGATGGCGGAGTCGGCAAAGCACGTAACCTCTTCTCGTAGATCACGAGTAAGCGGAGTAGGTGCTGACAGCAACGGACTGGCAATTCCAATATTACGGCCACAGTCGTCTACAAGCGGCTCGGCTCTCTACCAGGGCGGCAAATGGCGGTGGAGACAGGAGAGTACGAAGCACAGAATCGATGGTTGGTCGACCGATCGGTGCAGCATGGGAGGAGTCCGACCCTTTTATGGTCGACAAAAGCGGTGCCCAGCTGAGCCGCGAGAACCTGCTAGATACATCAACTGACCCGCTTTTTAGACGCAAGCGACAGCGCACATTGCAACACCAGGATCCGCTGCAACATAGCGGGCATGGGTGCGCTTTTGGCGGCAGACAGGAGACATCGTCGTATATGTCATCTCCAGCTCAACTTTGATCTGCAATCACTCCACCATTTGAGCCCAGAACCCAACCCGACGCATGTCGCTGCGCATAGCCTCCCTTTGGTAGTCCCGCGCTCCATCCCGGCCTGTCGAAACAGCCGCTCTTAGGGTTAACAACGACAGCGCCTCAGACAAGGCTGGATCTGGCTGATCTCTTTGCGCATTGCAAGTTCACATCCTTGGGGTTCTCAGCAAATGACGTTGCGACACTGGAGAGGGTAGTGAATGAGCATGGCGGGTCATACATCAATCTGCTCAGTTGCCTGCCTGAGCCGCTGATCAGCCAGCAGGGAACCAAGGCGCTAAAATCGGAGGCATCGCTTCGATCGGCACTGGGGGCGCTGGCTTGCTTCGCTGACGGCGAGGATGTGGCCAAGATCTATGTTGTGGTGCATCTTAGTGGGCTGCCTGAGGTACATCTCTGCGAGTCGGTATGCGAAAATTACCCATTTATGGATGTTGTCACGGAATGCTGGATCGAACAATGCCTGCAAGAAAGTGTACGCTACCCTGGCTTCAACGAATTAGCAAACAGACAAGGTGCCTATACCGGTCTCAGCAAGGGCCAGCATGTGCTATTTCGTCCTGTTCGGGACCACGTAATCGAAGATACTGGCGCCATGCAGCTGAGCATTAGTGGCTATGAGGGGATCGAGCGCGACCACATTGGAAAGCTGGCGTCGGTTCTCAAGATTCCGTTTAGCGAGCGGTTTACGCGCCAGACAACACACCTTATCTGCCATTCGCCGTTTAAGGGCCCGAAATATGAACGGGCAATTAGATGGGGCATCCCGGTTGTCGAGTCATCATGGCTATATGATATTGCACTGCACAGTTCACTAGACAGTGGCAGGGCTAGGGATGTGGTCCCAAATAAGAGCAGTAGCACAGCCAAGGCGCCGGTTGATATGGAGGTTGATCATCAAACGAGGACAGCTGCAGACCAAAAAATGATGCCGCCGCCAGCGCCAGTGGTTCGCAAGACGGTACAGAGCCCAGCGGCAACTATGCTTACGACGCCAAACTCGGTTGGCAAGAGCAAGACGCTGCTGAAGACGCCACTGAGCAATATATCCCAGCGCGAAGTGTCTAATGGTACGCCCGGAGTGACACCAATGGATGTTGCGCTCGAGCGCAACATGCAGCAGGCGATTGATCGGCTCTCGAAGGGAGCTGGTGCTGCGCACACAACGCCAACGCGCGCATCTGGCACACCCATGTCTTCCGATTTACAGACGCTCGGTGATCCCGGTGATGGTGACAGGTCGTTGAAGCATATATTGGACGGTGTGGTCATCGCGTTGACAGCACGTCTCTACCATCGGCGCAACGAGCTGGCCGGGATCGCAACAGAGCTAGGCTGTCGTATGCTACCGCGGTTCGATCCTACCACGACCACACATCTGGTCCACCAGTCGACACGAGAGAACGAGACGCTGCGGGACTACAAGACTGCAACGCAACATGGCATCAACGTTGTTTCCCCATGGTGGCTGTATGCATGTCGTGATATGAGGGAGCGTGTGCGGGAGAGAGAATACCCATACATTTACCAGCCTGAGCGGCGTTTGCGGCTGGTGGCTATATCTCCCGAGAAGACAGTACCGCCAGCGTCGGCGCCGATGTCCAAGCCCAAAAATACTAGCGGGACTAGCAGCAGGGCAAGTAGCAGGGCGGGAAGGCTGGCAGAGCCAGTACCGGCAGCAGCAGGTATGCTCGCAGGTAGCAATGCTGGCCAAAGGAACTCACGAGCTCATGGCCAGATATCACAAAACACAGCTGCTGTTGGCACTGTTCTACCTAGGCATGCTGAGACAGGTGCCGCGTCAACACCATGGGTTCCAATCCCACCTACTGGCACCAACACAGTATCGATTGGCAACCTATTTGGCGAAAAGGTTGCACGGACACGCCGACGCTATCGCCGGGACTGCCGGCGACCCAGCTGATTCTGCCAGCGGAATGTCGCATGTTGCCGGTGACGGCGAAAAATCCGCAAGTGGTGCCAAGCGGGTGGCCGAGCCGCCCAGCTCAGAAGGCGCCGACGCACAAAGTCTTCTCAGAGACGGCCAGGCGACACGATCCAGCTCGCTCCACGACGCAGCCGGCCCTGTTCCCGTCTCCTCAAGTGAGGTGGGCAGCAAGTGGTGGCGAAACACTGGGCAGCAGTCGGTCTCGCCATACGGCACTGGGTTCCCGACTGATCTGTACTCGCAGGACTTCCAATTTGGCGGTCCCGGCGGTGTGGATAGGAGAATCAGCATGGGCGATGTAGAGGTATCGCCTGTATCGTCCGGGGCTACTCATATGGATGATACGCCAGCCAGACCGGGGGATCAAAGAGATGACACGCCTACCAAACAGCAGGACAGCACATCTGATCAGCAGCCAGGAATACCCCTGCTGTCGAGTCCCTTGGCTGGTCAGAATACGAGGATCTTCTATGAGGAGGACGCTGAAGCGCGGTCGGAGCGGGACAAGTTCCTGCAGCAGCTGAAGGGGAAGCGTTAGGCTGCCGGCGGCCATGTAATTCTATATTTATTCAGCAGACTTTAGTTTTCAATTAGCAAACTCTCAATTTACATGGCGGTAGGCTTGAGCGTCTTTGGGTCGAAGCCAAACTTTGCCAGATCAGCACGGGTCTCCTTTGGGTCGTCGAGGGTTTGGGCAAGGAAGAAAGTGGTGAGAGACTCTGCGTCCCAGCCCATCAGCTTCCGGCCAGTCTTTGTCCTGACCTGGCCGCCGAACGCACCGATGAGCTGCGATACCATGGGGGCAGGTGCCGGCTGGCCATTGGTGATCTTGACCATCTGTGCAAGCTCGCTGCTGTTGAGAACACCATCGCGGTCCTTGTCGAGCCTCTGGAAGATAATTGCGAGCACCTTGGTGACCTGCGGGCTGAGGCCAGAGCCAGCGGCATTTAGCAGCGGGGTCTCACCCTCACTGCCGTAAGCGCTGCTGACAATGGAGCTGACTTCGGCCATTAGCTCGTGGATCGGCTGGAACTCGGCGTTGATGGCGCGACCCACGGCCAGGATATCCAGCGACGGCTTGAATGCATTCAGCATGTAGCACATCAGAGCAAGCAGGTAGTAGCTCTCCGCCGAGTTCGGGAAGTACTCCTGCACCAGGATCAGCCGGTAGGCAGCTTCAGCGAACACCTCCGGGCCAGCCTGCGGGCCGGCTCGCAGCATGCTCTTGACCTCGTCCAGCTTGGTCTCGGCAGCCCTTGTGGACCGCATAGAGTCATCGTGCGAGGCAGGGAACACGCGTGAGTATCGCTCGCGGTAGCACTGGAGCCCGAATCCCGTATACGTCCAGTCGTCAGTGTCCTGGACAGGCTGCTGGCGGCGCCAGGGTGCGAGGTCAGTGCTGGCAGCCAAGTGTTCGGTCAGATCGATGCCAGACTCAGCGAGCAAGTCGACAATGTAGCCCCGATCGCCGAAATCGGCTGAGACCTTCTCAAGCCAGAGCTCGTCGCAGCCAACCAGTCTGTTCAGAGCCCGGCTAGCCATAGCCAGCGATGCAAGATCGGCGGCTTCGAGCTCGAGCGCGATCTGGTTGAATACCTCCTGGGGCAGCGATTCGATTGCAGATGCCATGAGTGCAGAGGAAAAAGTCAGTAAACAGGATGGGGGAGTCCCCGCAGGACCAGCATACGGAATGGGCCCTAGCGCTATGGCGGCTAGACCACCAAATGTGGGACGCGAGTGTGAAATAGGGAAAGTTTAGTTGAAAAATAAGGAAAATGGAGATCGAGTTTTACACAGAAATCTGGTTCGGCCCTACATCCCAGAACGGATCTAGCCCGCCTTACTTGCTGGCATCGGCAGGGGCGGCGGCCTTCTTGGTCTTCTTTTTCGGAGCCTCAGCCGACCCGTTGGCAGCAGTCTTGGTCTTCTTAACCTTCTTGGCTCCGCCCTCGGTCGACTTGGCTGTGCGCTTCTTCGAGGGCGAGGCAGGAGTGTCCTCGGCAGGAGCGGCAGCAGCCTTCCGCTTCACCACCTTCTTGTGGTGGGTGGGGGCAGCGGCAGCCGCCTTGGGCTTAGCAGCAGCCTTGGTCTTGGTGGCAGCCTTGGGCGAAGCGGCCTTCTTGGCCTTGGGCTTGGGAGCAGGCTTGGTGGGCGCAACAGGCTCCTCCTCCTCCTCTTCCTCTTCCTCCTCCTCCGACGAAGAATCACCATCGGCAGACTCCTCGGGCGATGAGGCAGCAGACGAGGCAGCACCAGCAAGGGTGGAGCTGATCTTAGCCACGACGTTGCCGACACTGGTGGCAGCCTTCTCCTTCTGGGCCTCGTATTCCGCCACGCGGCGCTTGTAGTCGACACGCAGCACCCGGTGCTCGGCAATATACACATCACGCTCCTCTTGGGACAGGTTCTTCCAGGCATCGCCAACGCGCTTGGCAATAGTCTGCGAGGGAGCATCGGGATCAGCCTGGCGGATCTCGTTGCGGTGTTCCCGGCTAAACAGCAGGTAGGGCGTCATCGGCCTCTTGGGCTCGAGCGGGTCGCGCACGCGAGCGGCAGGCTTCGACTGCTTCAGCGGGATTCCCGACATGCGCTCAAGCACCTGGGACATCTTCAAAAACATCTCGGCCAGCTACAGAGCGAAGTGCCAGGAAATTAGCACCCACGACACGCATAGCTGCTGACCTCTGCTGCAAGGAGAGAGGAGGCAGAGAGGCTAGCCCAGACTAATATTCTCTTTGCACATCCACGCATACATACCTCGTTCGTGTCCTCGGCTGTGACCTCGATGGCGGTCTTGACCTCAGGGGTCTTGGGAGTAGGCTTGCGACCCATGGTTGGGAAATAGGAAAGCTGTAGTAGAGCTGGGTTTAAAAAGTACTAAAAAAGCAGGAGAAGAGCTGATGGTGTAGAGAGAAAATGGGGAAGGAGGCCGGACGCGTCGCCCTTTTACCACCAGGTCGAAGTTTCGCAAAAAATCGACCAGCACTGGGAGGATGGCCGGCTAGCCAGAACAGCCCAAAAAAAGGCGTAAACAGTATCTGCACTGAGGGCGTCAGCAATGTTTGGGCGGGCCGGCCGGGGCAGGCTGGAATTTCGGTTGAAAAATCGAAATGTGCAAGCAGCAGCCCAGCGACGCTTCTGATTCGTTGGCAGGAAAGCAGGGGGGCTTTGCCCCGGCTGCATGTGCTCTGGGGATTGTTGCAGTTTCTCAGGCTCTATGACCTCTTTCCTTATCCGGGAGCGGCATTTCCCGCCCCCTCCCGCTTGCCATTGATCTGAAACAGCGCACTGAGCTTGTGAAAGGGCTGACTGGCCTTGCTCCTACACCGTTCCCCAAGCGCATGTAGGGTATTTTCCGGGTTGAATAGCGGCTGCTGGCTGCCACGCCCGCCTACCCCCTTTGCTGACCTTCCCAGAACTGGTGGGCATTGATCACCGGGGGTTGGGCGTGTCCCAGGGACCCAGCACACCGGACAACTGAGCAAAGGGAAAAGGGCAGCCGCTAATGAACGTAAGATGGCCGTTGGAAACCAGAGCTGCGAGTGTGCCATCAAGTGCTCGGCAATATTCTGCGCATGGCGTCGTTTGTGCCAACTGGTGGCCAGCAAACAAGCCAGTATTGCGAGTCCCAACCTCCCTAATACTCTGGCCAGCAGCCCGTACAGTTGTTTAATACGATGCGCACACAGGTGTACGCCCCTTTGCCCAATTGCCGCCTCCCTGCAGCTAACTTTTGGAGGCAGCAAAGGCACCGTGCATGCAAATAGACACCAGCGCGCAGCTGCAGCCATAGTGGCCACGGGTGCTGCCATGTTGTGCCATCAGTATTGCCTGGCTAGGGCATGGCCAATTTCTCCAAATAGAGAGGCAGGTATGCCACCTGCATAGCCTTGCCCTTGAACCGCAAATATAGCCGCAAGCATATTGAACTTTCAGTGTGGCGAAATGGCTATAGTCCTATTGTCGTTTGCCTCGGTGCATTTGGTGGCAGATGTAGAATAGCATGTATATCCCTATTTAGCCATGTCGATGTGCATTGCATTCGATGAGCACCAAAATGCAAAGAGCATGCTGCTTTTGAATAGCAAAACCATGGCGAATATCTGGGCTTGTGCGATATTATAATATGCACCCTGCCTATGGCCTGTGTGCATGTATGATACGTGGTGAAGTATTGGGAATATCTGTGTGTTAGCCACCCGACTATTCATTAGCCATTCTTGGGCAGCGTTGGATAGAATATGCTTGTTCAATGCACTGTGTTAAATAGCGTGCCTTACAGCGTGCTGGCGTTGCTCGGCTTCTCCTCTTGTCGACAAGACATACACTCCCTTTTCTAGCTCGAATTCAAGGCCATGAAGTCATTTCTTACCCACACGAACGGAGGTAGCAGTACTGGTGCCAAATCCAAACGCCCACGCTTTGAGTTTCTGGGCATCGCCGAGCACACGTCAAGCAGCTCATCCGACGGCGACATTTTGGGTGCCGACGGAACGTACTCGTCCACCATGGACTACAGCAAATCATCTCTGCGACTGCATGCACTAATAAACAGGCTAGACTCTTCAATCAACACCATGATGTGTGAGGGCGAGGTTATGTCGGACATGTTCGTAAACATCGGCTCGCATTTCCGCCGCTACAACCAGCTGATTTCCAACACGCTGTCAACGCTCAAGGAAATAACACAAGTGTGTGCAGAGAGAGGTATTGACGCCACTGCACACAAGAGATACGGTGATGCCCCGCATGGCTACATGGTGGAGCCAATGTGCCATGAACCGCGGTCTGTTGCCACTGCCAGCACAAACATGCCATCGTCGCTGCCACTTGGTTCGCACCAAGCTCCGCCGCCGCCGCCGCCACCACCACCACCACCCATGGTATCCCATGCCATGGTACCGTTGATGAATCGAGCCACACCACATGGTGCTCCATCATCGCCACCCAGATTCCACAGCGCGCTGCCTTCAACTGCTAGCATGGGAAAGCCTGCTATAACACTATCGGCAAAACGGCCACTGTCAGACTTCAATTTCTTCTGCCGTGATGCCCGCAAGCTTGTTGTTGAGGCACACCCAGAGTACACGAAGGAGCAGGTCAACAAGGAACTAGGTCGCATCTGGTCTGTGCTAGACAAGAACTCACGCCAGCATTACCGCAGTATGTATATCCAGGACAAATTGCGCTACAAGCAGGATGTAGCGACGCTATCGGGCTCGGCCAAGCGAGACGCCAGTGGAAACAAGAAAATAAAAAGTGCTGGTAATGCCAATGCTGCTGACTGCAATGCACCGGATCGCGTCTGCGACCAGGTGAGGCTGACAATTCGGAGGTGTGTGTCAATACGTTCCGATGACACACCAGCGAGCTCAGCGCTAAACCTGTCCATGCACAAACATCCTCCTTGTACCAGCACCCCACAGCCTGAAGCTGTACCACCAGCTGCAAAGGTGCACTCACATTTACGGCAGTTCTCTGCCTCTGCAATAGCCCGCATGCTGCCAGCTGCCCTATCCAACCGACTCAGTCCCAGGACACCGGAGGACACAGATGAGACAGATGACATAGACGAGCCCCTGGCACATACGCTGCTGCGCTCAAACTCTCAGGTTAAGTAGGCGAGGCAAAGATTTTTAAATGTCAACAGCACCATTCTAACAGGTAGCTAAAGCCCCAAATCCCTTTCGCTGTAGCAGTGCCACTCACTCCTGAGTGACAGAAGCCAGGACGGCTCGGCGCTGGCTTCAAATTGCAATGCCAGTCAAGACAGCCCTGCAGACACAGCAGTCACCCGAACAGAAAATGGTATCGAATGCCGCGAAAATTGCGAGCTAGACAAGACCAGAAACATGCCAGCCAGACACCAAGGAATACCCGACGCCGTAGGGCAGACAGCCATCGTTCCCATGTCGACACCAATACCATCAACCAGCAGTAGCGACGGGCTGTCAGACGGAGGCGGGGACAGCGGCATAGTGTGAGATCGGCCCTGGCTCATGAGCCACAGTCGGACATCGAGTGTGTTTTTTTGTCTGTCCAGTCAACACACTTGTGTTTTGCAAAATTCGCCTTTTTTGTCCCCTCGCTACTTTCCTCACCTCTGCCTTCTTGTTTCTCTCGCTCAGCTGTTGAGAATCGTACATCAATTTTACACTCCTCGCATCTCATCCTTTTGGCAGCAAAAGGAATTAACCACAATTTGAATAAGAACCAGCAAACGACACATGGGATACGTTGGGTATGCGCGCTATGCGCTTAATGCGACAGTCGTCTTCCTGGCAATTTGGGCCGGTCTCTATCTGCTGCTGACAGGGCGCGGTGAGCGGTTCAACGTTGGTGGATACCTTCTCCGCATATCGCCGTACATGTGGAGCGTGTACGGAATCGCGCTCTGCATTGGCTTGAGTGTGGTCGGAGCTGCGTGGGGTATCTTCATTACGGGCTCGAGCATACTCGGCGCAGCTGTGCGGACCCCGCGCATTGCGACGAAGAACCTGATCAGCATCATTTTCTGCGAGGTTGTGGCCATCTACGGCGTTATCATGGCCATTGTGTTTTCGGCGAAGGTGTCGGCAGTTGCGTCGAGCAAGGGCTTTGCTCCGTCGGACTATTACACTGGCTTCTCGCTGTTCTGGGGCGGCATTGCCGTAGGCGTGTCCAACCTGATCTGCGGTGTCGCTGTGGGTATCACTGGGAGCAATGCTGCTGTCGCCGATGCGCATGACCAGCAGCTGTTTGTCAAGATCCTGGTTATTGAGATCTTTGGCAGCATCATTGGCCTGTTCGGTCTGATTGTCGGTCTGCTGGTGACGGGCAAGGCCGAGGACTTTGTTGGTGCCATCTAAACACGCCAGCACGACCCCTCTAGATATCCTCTTAGTCTTCCCCTTCTCATTGCTGTTTTTCCAAACCAAAGACATTATCAACCACGCGGACTATGATCCTGGAGAGCTGAGCCGCGAGCCGCGATGGCACCTGTGAGCCGGTGGCGCTGCTGCAAATTTCGCGTGCCAGAAACGCGTGCACGAGCACTTGACGCGTGGGTTCTTGCATTTGGTCACCTTCTCTGCTTTGCATTCCAAATTCTGCACTTGCTTTTACCACTCCTATTATTTCCGACATGGCTACAAAGAAGACGCCTGCAGAGGTTCGCCCGCAGTCGCAGTTCTTTTCACCGGCCAAGAGCGCCAAGCTGCGTACTCTCTCGATTGCCAGCCTGTCGCTTGATGCGAGGGCCGATGCCGCAGCCGATACGCCGGTTGGTGTCAGTGTCCGCGATGTGCTGCGCAACAAGCTGCTGGAAAAACAGCAGCTGCTTGAAGACGCCAAAGCGCGTGGTGACGATGAGTGGGACAACGCCAAGTTTGTGCAGCTGGACCGTGAGACATCCGATCACGTAAAATCACTCATCCAGCAGAGCGATGCAATCAAGCGCGTGCGCAAGGAGCGCATCTTTGAGGACGAGGTGACTGAAGAGGAAATGGATATCATCAAGCAGCGCGTTGCCCTGCAGCAAAAGCAGTTTGCCGAGTTTGAGCGGCGTGAATTTGCGCACAAGGCAGAGCGGATCCGGCAGATGTACAGCCATCTGGCGGATGAGGAGATTCGCGAGGCGCTGAAGGAGGGTCGCAACGATGTGGACGAGGTGATCTACCAATTCTCGACGCCTGGGTATCTGATGAAGCTCCGCAAGGAGATTGCTCTTCGCCACACGCCTCTGACCCAGACGCCGCAGATGACTGATGTGCAGCGCGTAAAGTACGAGGAGCTGCTGAAGAAGCGTACCAAGATCCAGAAGAAGACAACTACGAGCGAGAACCGTGACAAGTACCGGACGATTGGCCGGCTGCCGCTGGACGATGCGCTTGCTCAGCTGCAGCGCGCTGCTGCTGCCAAGAATGGATCGGGCATTGATCTTAGCAGGGCAATGAAGGGCTGGTCTGAGGCTCGTATCAAGGCGTTTAAGGCGATCAAGACCAAACCAAACACATACTACTACCGTTTCAATGCCCCAGGTGAGGAGCAGCGCACTGGCCCATGGGACGCCCGAGGAGCAGAAGCTGTTCCACCAGCGTCTCAAGGAGATTGGTGCCAACGGCCAGTGGGGCGTGTTTAGTATGACGATTCCCGGGCGTGTCGGCTACCAGTGCTCAAACTACTACCGATACCTGGTCGAGAACCGCCTGATCCATGATCCCAACTATGTGCTCGACGAGAAGGGCAAAGCACACTACCTGTTCACGACCAAGAAGAAGAACCCCGACGGTACAGCGATGCGTGTGTTCCGAAAGCACAAGAAGCCGCATGTGCGCATGTCCCGAGAGAAGTACGGGTACAGCGACGACGACGAAGATCAGGAAGAAGAGGAAGAGGTTAACAACTCCGCTTCGTCGAGCGCTGCGCGTGGAAGCAGCACCGACTCGGCGACAGGCAAGCCAGAGGCAGCAGCGACACCAGCTGAGGCAATCAATAATGATGCAGCTGGCAAATCTTCAGGTGGAACTGCCGATGCATCCCCAACGCCGGCAAGCAGCACCACTGCATCGGCTAGCACTCGCAAGTCCACCCGGGCAGCCACTGTGGTGCGCAAGCGTAAGCGCCGCGGCCGCTATGCAGACAACTCATCCGACGAGGACGTCATTCGTGCCAATGACGTTGAGCTCAGCGACGACGCTAACGATGGCGGTGACACAAGTGATGGCGAGTACCACGACTCGTCGTCATCCAAGCGTCGCCGCGGCCGTGCTGGCGACTGGTCTGGTTTCGGTGAGAGCAGCGCTACGGTTCGTGGTCGCAACCGCCGTGCCCATGGCTACAGCAGCGCCATGAACACCGACAGCGGCAACAGCAGTGCCATTGAGGCACCCCCTTCGAGCCGACTGGCAGCATCAGGTACCACTTTGGGTGGTGCAGCACAAGCTAGCAACGAAAGCGACGAGTCAGGATTCGAGAGCGACGAGGCCGGAGCTGGTGCTGACCCAACAAACCCGCTGCCGGATCTTATTGATCCGATTACGCTGGAGCCAGTCTGCAAGCCGGCAATCTCGCCGTATGGCCATGTGATGGGCTACAACAGCTGGGTGCGCTGCCTGATGTTCCCACCCGAGGGCAGCCAGCGTAACATCTGCCCGCTAACCAAGAAGCCGCTGTCAAAGCGCGACCTTGTTATTCTCACGTTCGACAACATTGAGCAGTACCGTGACAAGATCACAAAACCTCTGACATGCTACTAGCTTGTTGAATAAAAAGCATGCTTTGAATGCCCACACGCTTTCGGTCTGCTGTGATGCTCTAGCCTATATATTGGATACAGGAGAATCCAGCACTCTTTTCCAACTCCATAGGCATATTGGGTGCTTGTGTAAGCAGAAGGGGCAGCATGTGGGAAGACCGGCTACAGCAGTGTGGTGCGTGCTGGACACAGGTTGCACCCATGTATTCTCTGGCGGAGGGCATGCTTCCTCATCGTGCGCAATTATCGAACGCGTAGAAATAAAAGGCATTTGCTACCGTGATGGCGATGCTGCCTACTCTACAGACGATTCCCTGTTTGTTGCTGTTCTGAGGCTCTCAAACTATGTTTCAGCAGCCACCCCTCTCTGCCAATTGACCGAAAAAAAAAAAACACGCTGTTCTTTAGAACAGAATGCATTCTATACTGGCCATTGTTTCGACTCGGTGGAGCTGGAAGCGCTGCATAGCACGATTCAACATCCCGTATATGTAGTCCGAGGTGGGTGTGGCCAAAATGGATATGAATTGAGCCTGGTTCATCTGAGGGAAATAATTCGCAATTATCCGGGTGCACCTGGCACCATATGAGACTTGATGGCGCATGGTGATCTTAGAAGGTAGCTTGCTACAAACAAGTACCGAGGAAATTCCGGCATGCTGGCCAGACTATTTCTTTGCTAACAGGCTCCCGGCGGCGTAGTAGGTTTCAGATCACATTCATGTGGGTCCTAGTTCTCACCCTAGACAGTGCCAAAAGGAGAACCCCCGGGCTCAGCTTGTGCATTCATCCTGCCTCTCAGAGGCAACCAGGAAGAGTGGAGTGAGGACTAAGGGGGCCGATTTTCAAGGCAGGCACATCCCTATATGTTGGAGCGAAAGCCGGATCTGCTATGCACAGCTGCCGTCGCTCGCTTTTTCTTGTTTTTTTTTTTTAAGAGATGCAACGCACCGCCCTCCTTTACTGTGAGGAGTGGAGCCCGTTCCTACCTACATCCCGAGTACGCTCATGTGTGGCAGAGGCGTTTCGAACAACATGCCTACAGTGGCAACAGGGGTTATAGTAAGCTGGTGATTCCGTAACCATGCCAAGAAATGATGTGCTAGGCTTTATTTGTGGAAGAACAGAAAAGGGTCGGGCTAGGTGCATCCTTTGTGGGTTGTTGTGGAACGAGTGCGGGTGCTGAGCAGCTGCTGCAAGAGGGATGAAACCATGCAACAAGGGTTATGTGGATTGCAGGGTACGAGGGCAAAAGCAAAAGGACGGAGCGAAGGGATGCACTGTTCCCAACCAGAATTGCACCGCGTGCATGTGTTCTTGGCAGAACACTTCCATGAGGGTATCCATCAGAAAAATGGGGGCGAGAAAGGGTGATCCACACACGCTTGTGTGCTGGACCGTTTCGGTCTAAACGGTCCGGGAGAAATGGGTCAGGCTTAAAGCAACTGTGGTCACTCCTTGTTATCTCTGCTCCTAGCCTCGCATCCCCAAAAACAAATTTGCCCTTGAATTTCCCCGCTCTGGGCTGGTGAAACACCAACCTCTAGTGTCATAGCTCAATAGTATGAAGCAGACGGAGGATACCCGGCTACCGAGCGGAGTTTGTAATGCCGTTTGGCTTCAGGCAAAGCGCACAGTGGCTGGTTGCCCGCAGGTGGACATCCGTTCTGGAGAGCTTTTTTTTTTTTTTCACAAGCACTCTTTTTTGGGTATCTGTTTTTCCATGTCGATCTGCACCATATGCGTGCTTGAGAAAGCTATGGGCCAGACTACTGTTGGCAAGACTACGATTGGCAGCCATTTGTGTTCGCTGGCACCATTGCCATCACACAAGAAATCCCAGGTATCCAGGACATAGATTTGGGGCCCAAGGAGCGTCGGAGGGGCTGGGTAGCATGGCTCCTGCAATGCAAGCAGGAGGGCCGGCAGCGCCTGGGGTTGGGGATGGTGTGGGAACAGGTCGGAGGAGCCAGCGTCTCTATGTTCGGGAGGGGGATGTGCCAGGCATGTCCGGTCTCATGTGCCGTAGGAATTCTTTTTCTGGCGGACACGGTGAACCCAGCGCAACCAATGGCTTCTCTCGCAGCAGATGCTTTCCTCAGCGGTGCAGCATGAGCAGAGCCTGCAGGTCCCTCTTTTCGAATTTTTTCTCTATTTCCGGGAGCGGGACGCTGGGAACGAATGCCGTCTATATGCGGGCGGCTGTTTAAGCGAATGGTGTGATGCTAAGCATGTTTGTGCATGCAGCAGCAGGCATATTGGCTGATCCTCTGAGTTCTCTCCTCCCTCCTCATCCTCCGCTGGCACCGCTGTCTCATTGTCTCACTGCCTGCTGACGCGGAGCGCATGGAATAGTGTAAGCAACAAGGACAGCAAAATCAGCGCCTTCCCTCCCAAGGAAGGCCTCACGTGGCAGTGCTCGCTGTGTTGCAGACGATCTTTGTCCTCCATAAACAGTGCACTGCTTGATTCAGGGCGCTCTGGCACCATCCTCCATATCCGCCTGGCAGTAGCAGCGGCAGCCAGGGGAGCTGGGGTTTTCTACCACTCATTTGGTGCCATGATGTGCAATGTTTGGAATCTATGTTTGGGCGCGCAAACAAGCACACCTTAGATTCGGTATATTGCAGCGTCTTCACATATGTCGGATGCAATAGGACGCACATCCAAATGCCCCAAAGCTGCAAACAGTCAAGCGAGCATCCGTATCTGAATGCGTTCGCATCTGAAAGAGTGGATGTGCCATCTTCCAGATATATCGCGAATATCCTCTGCAACACAGGAAAAAGGCTGGAGATAGAGCTTTCTTGGTAAACACGCATCCGATTGCCTGCGGCGGACCCTGGGGGCTCTTGGTGCCCAGCACAATCGATCCTCAGAACCGTCTATGGGAGCCTGCAGTACCGGTTTTTTCCAGCTTGGCTCATCTGGGGTCTGCGCGCACACCCGCACGCATCGAAAAAGAGCCCACATTGATCCAAGGTCTAACCATGTGCCAAGCGCTTCCACAAAGTCCGGGATAGCGAGCACCGCAGCGTTTGTTAACGCAAAAAACAAGCGAGCGCCGATCGCCTGTGGAAGACTCCTGCCTCCCTCTTTTTAACCCGCGTCTCGTCCATAGGCCGCCGTTTGGGGATTCGGGAGGCAAATCCTGAGAGAAGGGGGTGGTCAGCACCCAGGGTCTCAGCCTGCATTGCTCGG
>NW_024468326.1:0-41203 GCF_002104995.1 Linderina pennispora | reverse complement strand
TCGGCGGTCTTCAGTGCCGCTTCTGGTAGTTGGCCAGGGCCTTGTCGTACTTTTTGGCCTGGAACTCCTCAGCATTGAAGTACTTGACTGACTCGTAGTTGATGAGCGAATCGACAGCGACGGTGGCCGCCTGGTTGTCAGCCACGTTCATCTGACGGCGGAACTTTGTCCTCCACTGCGTGATTGCCAGCGTAAAGGCAATGTAGGTCGCCATGGTAGCAACTGTGACCACCGCGTACTGCGGACCGAACTTGTAGGCCAGAATTCCCGACACCATTCCAATCTCGAGCAGAGTCGGGAACAGGTGCACTACCAGCGAGGACAAAATGAAACTGATGCCTTGGTTCCCGATCAATAGCACGGGTCAGTCCACCAGTCTCTCTCGATAGGTGGAAGCGGATATCCAAGTCCAGCAAGTGCCTGTACACGTTCAGTGCCAGGTTGCGGATTGCACTTTGCTGGACGTTGGCAAAAATTGCATTCCGCAGCTCCTGGAACGCTGCAGCCCCTAGCCTAGCAACGCCATACCCGACCAGCATAGCAGTTGCCACCGTTGACAGCGTGCCGCCCAGCATCGCCACATCCACATTCAGCCCGTCCACGATGCTCTTGAAAATCATTGGGACCTGCACATTCAGCAGCTTGCTGCCCAGCATCAGCACTATAGCCGTAATGACCCGCGACTTGGTCGCCCAGTCGCCCTTGGGCCATACGTACTTGAACATGCTCAGGATAATCTGGAGCCCGCCCTTGCTCATGGCACCACGGCTCTTTTCTTTGCTGGAGCCGGGACCAGCTTTGCTCTGTGGGCGACTGGCTGGGCAGGGCTGTGTGTGTCTCAGTGGGTGCCTTGGGCGGGCCGAGCTGTAAAGCCGGTATGGCTGTGACTGCTGTTTGAGGTGCTGCAGCACCTTGCTGTGCGCAGCTTTGGTGCTGAGCTGTCGGAAATGCGAGGCTGCAGCGAATTTCGAGACCGTCAGCCGTCCGAATGGCACTGACGCTGCCCGCATGCTCGTCTTGAATAGCGCAGACGACAGCATTATAGCAGTGAGCAGCTCACAAGAAAAAGGAAAAAAGGTAGAAATCGAGATAAGGAGTAGAGAAGCGAAAGTCTGAAGTTTGCGGGCCAATTTCAACTACTTTTTAAACAAACGACCCTGCCACTGTCAATGGGGAATTCTGTGTAGCGATGATGCAATTTTCGTGATTTTTGGGCGGTCCTGGTTCTGGGGGACAGGCTTTGGGGTCCAAACAGCACTCATTATCAGTTCGGCTTTTGCGCCTTTCTTAGTCAGCATCACCATAGTCACTCGATCGCTAAAATCGCTCAAATATTATCGTAAGGCGGGCACCATATTAATAGCTGAACTGGTAGATCGCGGCAGGTAGCAAGGAAAAACAATGCGCCTCTGCGCCTGAGCTATTAACGCGAGCCAACGCCAAGATCACTACACGGACCAATGCATGGATGGCCCAGGTGACAGTGGGGGATCAGGTACAGTCCCTCATTGTTGGCATGTTTTGTGAAGATACTGCGAGCCAGAGGCAAGAATGGCTTCATGTTTGTCATATTACCAAAGTGCATCGGTGGGTGGCCGGATATACCACGGAACACCGCATACCACCTTTGATAGTAAAATTCCCGCGCTTGCTTGATTACCGCGCAGGCTTTTCTTGATTTTCTTATCCGGATATCGTCCCCGAGTAATCCCTTCTGTTCGCATATGTCGGTCGGTTTGGCTCCCATGTCACATTACCCAAGAGGTTGTCCCCACCTTGCGCATAAGCCTGCAGCGATCAGCGAGGTCAGCAGAGCGTGGAATGGGTTGCTCGCATTCCAGGTGTCTCTCCTCTTCCTCCACCTCACCAGCCCTCTTATCTCGTCTCCATCCAGCATACTACACCCCACTTGTACTCTCAAAATAACCCTTAAAATGCCCAAAGCACAACCAAATGGGCCACCCAAGGCCACCCGTAGCCCCAGAACAAAGCCCCCGCCACATTTCTGCCCGTAGGCGTAGCAGCTCCAAGAGCACACGCGCCAGCCCTGCTACGACAGCGCCGCTGAAGACATCATAATTTCAGAGGACGAGACGCTGGACTCAAACACACTTACCCCTAACAGACCGCGTACCCATGGCCAACGCGTGCTGGTCGGCCAGGACGTGTGGTCGCGGTTTATTTCCGACGACGGTGTCATTGTCGACAAGTCCATGGCTATTGAGCGTATTATGACCAAAGGATGCACGGTCTTGACCGGCCTGGCACCACGTGGCTTCGGAAAGACGACGTTCCTGACCATGCTGCGTGAGTTCCTGTCGGCAGAATCAGTGGTACCAAAAGAAAAACGCCTCCATGTCTTCAAAGACTATGAACTATTTCACCGGAACCAGCCGTTTGTCCACCGAGCATTTCGCAAGGTATCCCGTGTTTTACATGGATTTTAAAGTAAGCAGAAAAATCGGGTGCACATGACTATTCTTTATTGACAGCCTCCCCATTGTACTCAGTTTCCAGCAATAACTGTAGACTGTGGAGGTGAGCAGCCCCGACGAGGCCTTCTACACTATAGCGTCAAAGATTATCGAGATCTCTCGCCCTTACATATCGCTACTCAAGACTCATCTCAGTGATAAAAGGCTGTGGAACGACAAGGGGCAGTTTTATTCGGTAGATGAGAAGGTTTCCCTCATCAACAGTACCCTGGAAAAGTACGATGGCCTGTATGACTTTGCGCGCCCGTATGCCAAAATGGAAACCCGTCAGTTTTTGCCACAGCTCATGTCTGTTCTCAGCAAGTACCCAGGTGGAGCCAACTCGGTTATCATCATCGACAACTACGATACGCCCGGCTACCATGCGATTACCAAGCTTGTTGGATACAGCAATGGTATTGCTGACACGCTTATGCGGGACCAGATATTGCACGAATTTTCTGCATTCTACAATGAGCTATTCAAGGTAAGTGCCTGGCACCGATAGCCGCTTTTGGGTGGAGAGGCACTGCAGCTGAAAGTGTTTGCTATCCGAACAATCCTTGTAGAACAACAGCCATTTGAAGATTGGCGTCCTGGCTGGTGTATATAACATCCCGCTCTACCACAAGAGGCCTGGCAGAAGTGATTACAAAGTATTCCAACCTCACCACGGGGTTGGTTCTTCCTCAGACTCTTCTAACCCCTTTGATGCTGCATTTGGTCTATCCGAAACCGAAACGTGGGATCTCATATGCGACCATGTCGAGCGACGTAGCGCCCGCTCCACTCCAGCCTTTAAGTTTCAGTTCAAAAAGGACCTGATGTCGTACATATTCAAAACCGTCAACCACAACACCTACGGGACCAAGCAGTACTGCTTCAACACGCGCTCGGTAATTCGCTTCATCGAGGCCATTGAAGGATACAAACACGCTGGCCCAGATCCAGGCTCGATTTTGGACCACCAGATTCCGCTGCGCGAAACTTTAGATACCAACTCGCTGCATATAGTCGAGCCCCAGAGATTCCGACAGCTAATTGAGGGGCCAATCCTCGAGTACATGACCCGCCGTCTATATCATTTCGGCAGCTTATCAACCGCAGGCACGCTGGAGGCAGAGATCCAGTCTGAGGGCATAGCGATGCTCAGTCAGAGTGCCTTCACCAATGTACCGTTCATGATAGATGGCGACGCACTCACCAGCCTGGTGCACATGTGCCTATCGGTCGACCAAAGCCGCATATGGGAATGTAGCGCTGCTGGACTGTGCTAGAATCGGCGTTCAGCCAGCTATACCAGGCTGGCTACCTGGTACTTGTCAACGGGCATGTCTGTGTTGCGAACAACGAGGCGTTTGAAGCTTTGCTAGCGATTCTGCATTCTCGCTGCGCGGACCCAGGGCATCGCTTTTGGACATTGAGTCCAGTGCTGTATGATACGGGGATCCACAACGGCGACCTGATAAAGTTTGCCTGGTTCATTGACAAGCACCTGGCGGCAAGACCCGAGTTTCCACTCACCCATCCTGTCGAGACATACCTGTGCTTCGTCTCGGCCCTGCTGATGCCGCTGAAATACCAGGGGTGCACCGTCAACACTGAGCTTAGCCCTAGTGACGGCGGCATGGCTGACATCGTGATCATGAGTGACGTTGCAAATGACCCGGCCACCGACCCAGCAAATGTGCGAATGATGCTACCGCAGATCGTTATCAAAGTGCAGGCGCCACTAAGGCCCAAGACCATGCTTCCCAATGGTGAAATCCCACTGCAGAGCCTCACGGATGCATTTGACCAGGTTGTTGGTGCATCTGACGTGACAATTGGGTCGATGCGTTCTAGACGGCTCAACTTTGCACCTTTGAAATCTGTGCTGCATACCCACATTGTGCTGACTTTTATGTACAACCGGTTCTTTTTCTGCTCAATGCGGTATGTGGGGAATCCGGGCGAAGCGACAAAGCAGTGGAGGCCACACCTGTACAGGGAGAGGGACATAAGGGGCGTAGCGTCCACCCGAATCGGCTACAACACCCACAACGGCCTCTTCATCGCGAGCACGTACCTGGGGCAGTTTGCCCAAATGCAAGCGCCTTGATTGAGAGCCCATCCTGCTGATCGTGATCTGGGGTGCGCTTATCCTTACCAAATGCCACGATTTTGGGCTTTTGGGCTTTTTTCTCTTTGACCTCAAATTTACATTTTCTTGCCTAGCCTTTATTCAGTCCACAAATGAAGTCGAGAATCCTCCGTAACATCAAGGCGCGCAAGTCGATTGTGGACAAGGAGCTGGAGCGGACAATATGGCGGTACATGTCGCGCAACACGACACTGGAGCCTCAAATTCGCATGCAGGCACAGCTGGCGCTGAATCGCACGCCGCGCGAGGCCAGCCCGACGGCCATTAAGAACCGGCTGCCTTATCACCGGCCGTGGTCGCGGTATCTTCAACGAGTGGAAGATGTGCCGCTTCCAGTTCCGCCTGCACGCGCTGAACGGCGATCTGCCGGGTGTCGACAAGGCATCTTGGTAAAGGGTGCGTGGCACTGGGCTCGTCTGCAGCTGTCAAAAAATAAATTGTGCTGAATGTCTATCTCGAAAAAGGTACTTTTGGGTGCGTCTACCAGGTAGGACGCGAAGCCTGCTTGGCCAGATCGATCATCTTCCAGCCGTTGGTGACTGGATCGTCGGCGTTCTCGGGAACCTTGGTGAAGATCGAGACGTAGTGGCAGGCCTCAATGACGTCCTCAGACCCCTGGACGATCTCGCCGGTCTTCTTGTCGCGGAAGACGTTGTTTTCCTGTGTCTGGAAAGTCACAACAATGACAGGCACGTCGTTCTCCAGCATGCGCGCCGAGTGGAAGTCGACGTGGCGCATGTCCAGGATCTTGCAGTCGCTGATAACGCCCTGCTGCACCTGTGCCGTGAAGATGGCCGTCAGCACATTATACGAGGCCTCCGAGCACCACACCTTCAGCGTCTCTGCGTCACTGTGCAGGTATGCGTCCAGGATCTCAGGGATAATGAACTCGCGACACTCGCGGATGAAGTCCTCGACATTAAACGTCGGGTCGATCTGATCGCGGATCTGACGCAGAGCCGTCGCCGACTCGGTCTCGTTAAAGAAGAAGCCAAACACGCCGCGCACCTTGTCAGTGACTACCCTGGACGCCTCGATCACGGGGTTCTCGCTCTCCTCATAGTCCTTGCGCGCCTTGAAGATGCCCTGCATCACCGAGTTGGTCGACTTGAAGTTATCCCAGCTCTCCTTCCACTTGGAATCCTTGTGCAACACCATGCCCTCGCCGGCGTTCTCGTCGGCCTTGACAGCACGTGTACGCTGGTACTCTGCAAAAGACCGCGCCTTGTTCGTGCGGCTCATGATGCGCGACCGCGCCCGCGTCTCCTTGTCCCGGTACCCACCGTACTGCAGCGACGCCTCGTCCACATAGCCCTTGACGTTGCGCTCGACCGACTTATACGTCTCGGTATTACGGATAGGGGCCGTCGCCGCCGATGCTGCCGTGCCTACAGCCTTGGCTGTGGTCTTGACAGCCGCGCCCGTCGCCTTCACTACCGGCGTATCGGCGACAACCTTGATTCCCTCGCCCACTGCGCCGCCAACAACTTTGGCTGTCTTCTTGAGCGCCTCGGAACTTGCCGATGCCGCCTCTTTTGTCTTCTTCATCGCCGCAGAATCCGCAATCTTGCTGCTACGGTCCTCCAGCAGCTTCATGTTCTCTTGCATCTCCTGGTTCTCCTTCACCTGCCGCTTGATCGACTCGGCGAATGCCTTGATCGGGCTGATGTGCCCGCCATCAAGCTGAATGCGTGACGTGTGAAGACCAGAGGCCAGGAGGTAGCGGCTGGCGATGGGCTTGTATGCGGTGGTGCCGCTGCGGGTCAGGCGCAGTGCGACGCCCGAGACTGCCGTGGTGTTTGTGCGCAACCGGAAAAGTGCGTTGTTCATGGTTGATGTGTACCTGGGGTGGGCTGCTTAAACGATCGCTAGTAAAATGTAGAGATAATACGGTTCCTTATTCGGTCAGAATAGTACAAAAATTAAAAGCTTTGCGAAAGGTCCGGGAGGGTAAAGACGGCGCTGGAGGTTCTCCGTGCTTCCCAACGTTATCATAAGCTTGCATTTCATGAAAATTGATGGTTGGGCCAATGCAAAACGGCGATTCGCAGAAAAGTTGATCAGTGATTTTATTTAATCATCGCTTAGGAAAATGCGGTGTCACCAATATTCGAGACGCTACGCTGTGCAGCCAACAGCGCATGAATGTGGCGATACCCAATGTAACTCGTTGCAGGCATAGGCTGCTTTCTTTCATACAGCAACACACTCAGGGATCGGATAGCAAGGAGCAACAAAGCACTGGACTTGCTTTTCAATACACACTTCATTAGGCGCACACTTCACATGCATGCACGGGTGCCACAGCACATTGCTGTTTCCTCCAGCAGGCGGTGTCGACCTTGGTGGGTAAACTACATGCGTATTGGTTGAGCCTGAGCTGGAATTAGGAGTCGCATTGACGGCAGACACAACACCCACAATAGCAAGGACGGCGAATAGGAGCTTCATTGTGGTTGGTAGTAAAGGAAAGTTGATTGTAAAGGTGATTGTGCTGATATTCGACAAACAGGAAGTATGTACTGTCATATATGCTTGATGTAGATTTGTTCTCCCAAAAGCTGGTGTATTGAAGAATGTTCAGGATAAATGGATAGCTGTGCTGGATGGTGCACTGCATGAACTCCTCTACTTTAAATATAGCGCCGATCTTATTTCAATAGCAGTAGGGCTAAGCAATTCTATTGCATTCACTTGGTAGCTGAATAACGCCGCAACATTGAACGGTTATTCATATTCATTGATTGCGGCAGCATTTCGGAGAAATCTAAGCAGACAATTTAATCTAGCAAACAAGTACAATAGTAGAGAATATAGGCCATACATATAGTGTATATCTCCTTGGGAGTCGATAGACAACGCCTTATATGTCAATGCCCAGGGGAAAACCAGGAGCACTACTTCTAGCTATGTTCCCACGCCCTTCAGTTCTGGTGGTAGCTATCCCAATTCCTCTGGGCACTGTGCATGATGCGCGTTGGGTGCAAACACATTACTGCCAAAATCCACAACTCCATCCTGGACTTTGTCAGATGGTGCCAGCCCATTCATAATTTCGTGACTCTTCACAGCATGGCTATATGAGAAGGTTTTTGCACACATGTAGAGGTTGCTATGGACTGCATGTTATGCACATTAGAACCCATGTTCGTCCGATGAAGGCTAGCAGTGAAGCAATGCATTATCTATGACTTCTTCACGACCTACCACCTTACAAACAATGCTTTTCTGACTAGCGGACAGCAATGGAGTGTAACTGATACATATTTGATCCAGGCAGCAACACTAAAGAGGATCCTGTGTCCTTTTGATCCACCTCTATGGACCCAGGACACAAAATTTGTGGTCCTGGTGGCCTTGAGTGGCAATAGAAAGTAATACTGGTTTTAGAAAGTAATATATAGAGCGCCGAGCCATGGATATCTCCTATCTCCTGCAGGCCACAGTAGCACCAATGCAAGTGCTGTTGGCCAGAAAACAACTAGGCATGTTAACCTGCGGCCATTTTTCTATATGTATCTCCGAGTCAGAAAAAGTTCAGCAGATGCCGTATATGCAAGGCGTTCTTGGCTCAGACATTCGGGCGGCGAGAGGCAGGTGGTAGTGCACAAATTTCCACCTCTTGCAAGTCCTGATATCCACACAACCAACTCTGGCGTGCAGCCACCTTTAATTCAAGCTGGCCAGGTGTTGTGCTTGTATGCATGTGTCCAACATGATGTCTGCATGATATGCGGCTTTCCTCCTGTTCCGCTCTGTCTGATTTTTTTTACTGGACAATGGTAGCCACTGGTATTTCCAGTGATCCTAGGCTAGGAACAACTGGTTGGCCCACACCCCTTGTCAACTGCTAGTGCACATCCCTCTATTGTTTTTGTAGTCACCTAGCATGTAGCTGAGAAAGAGCCGCCTTCAACACGTCGAAGCCCTTATCCTAGAAGGAGATTTCACACTAAAAAGCATCCTGGCAGGACATTTCCAGCCCGGCATTTTGTCTTTTCCTTTCACTCCATCGTGGAATTCAACTTTTACACTATATTCTTTGCAACACGAACGCACTGTCCCCCATCAACCATGGCCACCAACCACAATTTCTGCGATTGTGACAGCTGCTTTATGGGCTATACCTTTCACTAGGTTTGCTTCCTCTACGGCTATCTAGACTGGCAACCAAGTTCCAGTTGTGTCTGACAACATTCCTGGCCCCCTTTCAGTAGGCATCTCCTCATCTCCTGTCCATTTGCCCCCTTGCTCTACAGGATAATGGCACACTGATGCCCATTCCAGGTCATTAGGAGGAATTGGAGTTTGAGGACCTAGCGAGATTCTCGTATCTCCTTCATCCTTTCTCTGTTTCCTTCCTTTCGATTCCTTTAACAATATAAAAACCTTAAACATACTTTTTAGGCTTGTGGCGACCTCTTACGACCCTCTCCTATATGTGCAAGAGTTAGAAAGAACCGCATGATGTTAAATGTAGCAGCGGCCATTCTCTTGGTTGGCAACTGCGAATCGCCTAAAGCGTTTGATACCAAAGAAGTGTTTTCAGGGCTGAATGGACCATTGCTTGCCTTGCGTTCTTGTTATTGTATTTTTCTTCTGGTTGAAACAACGGGAACCAAATTAATGTGTCCCGCTGCTGTTTCTCTTCAGTATTATGTGGTGGTATGGATTTAGGTCCAGCAAGAAATTTCACCAAACTCACAACTTCCTCCGGTCCATTGAAGCCCAATATCTCTCAATTTCAAACTCAACTGTCAGAAATTTGATGAAGCGTTCCTCATTTTTAACTGTTACTCCCTTATTCATAATCTGTCTAGCCACTAGACTTGACTCTTTTGTCTCTTTGCTTTCCTTTGCTTGTCCCAACGACTAGTGCCAGCCCTTTTCCAGCTCATTATACATAATCCTGGCTGTTCCAGTCTACTTTCCACTCTGCGCTCAATGATTCATGCATTTAGGCTGTTTCACCATAATGGTTGCTCACTGGACATATATGCCGGATGATAGGACTGCAATCAGCATTGGCTAATTACACAGGCATGAGTACCCAGACGTCTCTTAAAACATCAATCTTGTTTAGCTTAAATGTCTGTGTGCCAGCGCAATAAGGTTCAGCCAACTTTATTCTAATGTCTGATTATTCCCAGTGCTGCAGTTGGAGAATCTATTGCAGTCTGAATTGCTGAATACTCCAGACATACCTTCTACCTCTGATTTGATAGGATTTGTGATAACATGTTCCTTGTCAACATCTTCATTAATAACAGTATTAAGCACTTTCTTTGGTCAGAGGGAATGTCATTAATGGATTCGACCCCAACGATCATGGCTTCAATGACATAGCTATTGCTGCTCTAAGCTTCCTTTACATACTCATGCTGGTTAGCGGCTGACATCACTGTTACTAAAAGAACGGAAACAGAGCATCTGAGAATTGCATTTTGAAAAGGGCGGAGGGTCAGAATAAACATAATCTATAGGGGTCCAGCCCCAAAGTACTTCTCAGCACGACTGTGTATGTCACCAAACCACTGCTTGCAATAGTAGTGTGGTATATACTAGGAAAGTATTATGTTGTACATACCAAGCATATATCGCCGCTTTGTATACTGAACCCCTTTGGATATGTTTGCGTTAGGTTAATACCACAAGGGGTAGATAGTTGCTGCATTGCTAATAATACATGTGATGCAGTACGAATCAGCAGCTACGCGAAGTGTTTCCTTGTGTCCTGAATAGTCGGTCTATGGGATATGTCACTACAGTATTATTGTGCATAAAATGCAACTAGTATTTAATAGCCACTCCATGATCCCTATTCATTACTATCCTCAGCCATCTGAATGCTATTTTTCACGAATACAATTTGTTTATGCGTATCACGTATCAACAGTGGACATCAATGATTTTTTCATATCATTAAAGTGTCCCCAGTTGGATGCTTGGAGCAGTCTCCAACTAGTGGAATTCGAGCCTAGCCCCACTAGGACAGCCCAGCTCACCCTGTTCTCTGGCTGTAGCAATAGATGGAGTAGCATATTGCGACTTGACTATTTCCTCAGGTTACCTTCTAAAAGCTGCTGAGGAAAGCTCAGGGTCAACTTGAATAGCTATCGGCACAGAGCTTGCAGTAGTTGCGCTAGTGACTACAGCGAGTGAAATAAAGTCGTCATCACCTGTATGCAAATACCAGTCCTTTGGAGAGCAGCTCAGCATCAACTGGGGATACAAAACTTGTGCTATCCGAGAGTTACTAGATTGGTGCTATTGATGTGTGTACAGTTGCAAAATATCGCCAATAACAAATTCAGAACTAAATCGGCGATGCTTCCATTCCGCCAATCAGCCCTAGTGAGTTGTATGGGAAGCGGGATAAACTGAAACCATTGTAGCCTCACGTTCTCCACACTTGTAAAAACTCGTTAGTCTTTTCACAGCCAGCAAGAAACAGCAAGATGTGCTCACAAAATTCGCATCGTGACCGAGTGTGCGGGGAACATCCGAATATAAAAGCTGCGGAACGGCATATATGCTGGTACCTCAGTTTTGTCAAACCTTGTTGATTACTTGTGTGTTTAAAAATGAACATCGCACTCGTTTTTCTGCTTTTCATTGGAATCTGTGCGGCAGCCAGTCTGAGCATTGGGCAGCTAGCTGGCATGTACGGGATGGTGCAGCGCCTAGCGCGTATCAAACCGTTTGATGGGCACGAGCAGGACGCTTACTCAAAACTGGCAGTGTTCCTGGGCGATCTGGAGACGGCCAGTGCACTGTATGTGCACCCAGAGACGGCCAATTACCGTATTGCGCTGTACAAGCTAATGGAAGATGTGGTGCAAGTCAAAGCACAGTCTACGGATAACTACATTGCAGGCCTGAATGCAGACTATTTGGCGAACCGGATCAGGCAATCGTATATAATGTCGCTGACCAAGGCAGTGCTTTCGTAGAGCCAGTCACTCTGTGTGCTAGTTTTTTATGTAAATGTTGGGTTTTCTTGTTAAAATATTTATCCACACCCTGTTTTTACCTCTTGCAACACTCCAACAGAATGGCTAAATAATGACTCGGGGACGTTCTGGTCACTCTAGTTTGCCACAAAATGCAGCGTGGAAAAAGGGTGCGTCTCATGTTCACAAAGGACCGGAGGGAGTAGGGTGCTTGCAGAACTGAGGCACTGACTGGTAAATCCTCGGTCATGGCGCTCCAGAGAGTGTGCGTTGGAAAGCAGAATTCGAGAAGACATTTTGAAGATCCACTGTACACATCGGTCTCGCTGACCTCATGACTTCCAGCGAACTGCATGGGTTTCTTTCTGCCCATTTTTGTGCCTCATTGCACCGACATATCGACCGATTCGCGGAGGCACTGGGACGGATTGACTGTTTTCCGGATGAGGGCGAATGAGCGGAATATGCACACATGTGCGGATCTCGCCACCACGCAGCTGTGTTCCCGGAGTCCAGTAGATTCCTTGTCCTGTTGTGAAATTGTCGGGAAGGAGGTTCCATGCAGAATCGCGGTGCCGTTTCTTGGAGCGGGAAGCGAGGAAGTGGCCGAGTTCAAGGCTTGGATTTGCTTGAGCGAAGACAAAATGGAACAAACATTGGCAACCACGCTGTGGGCAAGGCCTGCTCGCAGGTATAAAACAAGGACGAGCTAGTTGCCATCTTGCGCTTTTGAGAATCCGTATCAACCTCTTCCTTCAACTAAACCTATTTTTGCTATAGCCCCGAGTACTATTTTATTATTATATCAAGAAGCCAGCCTCGTCATAATAAACCCATGAGACGCGTCGGCATTACTTTCCTCGCTGCCCTAGCAGCCATCGGCACGGTCGGAGTGCTGGCCAACCCAGTGCCCAACGATTCATCAGATGTGGTGGCAACCACGACCAGCTCCCATGGCAAGGACGTCAACCCGACGCCATTTGTGATCCCATCTCTGCAGGAGTGGCAGGGAGCCAAGGGCACGTGGCAGCTAACCAAGCAGACGCGAATCGTCGTCGACCCGAAGTACGCCAAGGGCGGCTCCTGCGACGCCCCAAACACGTTCATGGCGAACCCCTCGACTCTGACGGACTTTGCCAAGACACTGCAAAAGGACCTGCACGAGGTGACCGGCCACGAGCTCCAAGTCGCGGTGTCGAGCAAGCCCTCAAAGGGCGACATTTTCCTGACTTTGGGCGCTAACGCGCTGGACAAGGCCTTGAACCACGAGGGATACCTGTTGGATATCAACAAGAAGGGCGTGCAGATCCAGGCGGTGACATCCCGCGGAGCGTTCTGGGGCACACGGACATTGCTGCAGATGGTGATACTTGCCGAGGGGGATGGGCTGGCGCAGGGCCGGGCCAGAGACTTCCCGAACTACAATGAGCGCAAGTTCATGCAGGACATTGCGCGCAAGCCGTTCCCGCAGTCGGATCTGCGCGAGTACTCGGTGGTGACGTCGTTCTTCAAGTACAACACCTTGCACCACCACTACAATGACAATCCGGGCATGCGCGTCAAGAACCTGATGCCCGACTGGAACACGTACTATTCGGGGTTCCGCCTCAAGTCGGATAACCCAGAGTTTGCCAAATACGCAAATGCAGATATGGCGTATACCAAAAAGGATATGCGCGAGTTCCAGGATTTCATCAAGGCGCACGGACAGGATCTGATTCCGGAGATCGATACGCCGGCGCACTCTTTGTGCTTTACAAAGTTCCATCCAGAGTGGTCGATTCAGAACGACACCGCGCGCGGCGACTGGCTTGACCTGGGCAATCCCGAAGTGTGGACGTTTGTGGAGAAGCTGTGGGGCGAGTTTGTCGGATGGTTCGACTCGCGCGAGATTTCGATAGGCGCCGACGAGTACGACGAGACCAAGGGTGACTTGGCGCGCAAATTCGTCAACCACTTCCACGACTACTTCCGGGACAACTTCAACCGCACCGTGCGCATGTGGGGCTCGGACGTCAAACTACCGGGCACCATTGAAATCAAAACCGACATTACCACGGACCACTGGGACTGGACGTACTCGAACCCGGTGGATCTGGTGAAGCGCGGCCACAAGGTGTCGAATCTGAATGCTCCCGACGTCTACTTGGTGCCGCGCTCGCAGTCGTACTGGGACTACCTGGACAGCAAGAAGCTGTATGAGCTCTGGGAGCCCTGGGTGTTTGACATCCTCGACAAGACCAATTCGAGCCGCAATCTAAAGCCGAACGAGCCGCTGCTTACGGGCGGCGGGTTCGCCAACTGGAACGACTTTTTGGGCGAGTCTGTGACGCGCGTCGAGGTGTTCGACCGTGTGTCCAAGGCGGCTGGCGCTGTGGCCGAGAAGCTGTGGTCGGGCGCGCAAAACACGCAGCGTGTTTCCTACGACGACTGGGCACCCAAGGCCAAGAAGCTGCTGGAGAACATCCCCGGGCTGACACTGCAGCGCCGGCCCAAGTCCAAGGGCCAGTTCGTCATTTCGTATGACTTTGAGGATGGCGTCAAGGATGCGTCTGGAAACCAGTACCATGGCGAGCTCAAGAACGGAGCCAAGATCGTCGAAATCGGCGAGGGCCACGGCAAGGCAGTGCAGCTCTCGAGCGATGCGTACATTGAGACGCCGTTGGAGTCGATCCGGTACCCGTACGCAATCGGGCTGTGGGTCAAGCCCACCGGTGACCAGCAGCCGAACGCCGTGCTGCTCGAGTCCGGCGACGGCAGATTGCTGATTAGCAATGCGACCAGCCCGACAGTGACGTTCGAGCAGGACGGGCACCAGTATGCGACGCAGATTATCCTGCCCAAGGACAAGTGGTCGCATATTGCGTTTTCGGCCGATGGCACCAAGACGTCGGTGTTCTTCAATATGCGCAGGCAGACGTGGGTGCAGTACTGGAACCCGAGATGGGACCAGCTGCGCAACGAGACGATGGTGGTGACCGGACCGATTGGCACGATTGGCAGCGCCAAGGGCAATAGCGTCAACGGCGTGGTCGACGGATTCTTTGTGCTCAACCGTGCGTCGTATGGCGGCGAAATGGCTTTCCTGGGCAAGCATTACGCCAATGCACTGCCATGAAAGAGTCATGTGACGTGAAACCACCCAATAAATACCCTGACAGCCTGAGCAAGCAAAAGACATGACGCGGTTCTCCTTTCGTTCAATAGTAATTTTCCTTTTCTTTTTGTACTAATGGCATCTGCTCAGCCGTGCACGCATTTCGACACGCCCGAGGGCAAGTGGGTGCTGGTCAGCAAGTTCCAGACGGAAGATGCGGCAAATCAGTTCCTGCCCAACATCGCCAAGGACATTGGCGCCGACGACCTGTGTGCAGGCGCCAGCAATTCGTCCACCATGGGCACAGTGCCGCCTACGGTCAATGGTCCGATGCGGTTTGGTGCTGCCAGCACCGCTATGGCAGCCGGCGGGCTGATGTTCCCAAGCACACCGACAGCACCGGCACCACCGCCGCCACCGCCAACAGCAGCAGCGCGCATGTACGCGCAAGCGAACCGACCCACACATGTGGCGATATTCCAAGGCAGCCGCAATGACGAGCCGACAGACGCACACAGCGAGCAAACAGCGGATATCAGTGGTGGGTCGTCGAGCGCATCAGTGGCCAAGAACAGCCGCAAGAGCAGTTTTATGCGGGGCTGGCGCACCAAAGAACAGAACGAGGTTGCGGTGGGCAAGGGAATAGTGACAAAATGCACATCAACGTATGTGAGCCGGATGGTGACGACCGAGAACCTCGCCAAATGGATTGTGGACGAGCAGAGCGTGTTCCTGGTGTTCAATGCACCGAGGTGCCTGACGTGGGCGGGGGTTTCGGAGGCTGGCCGGGAGACCCTGGCCAGGCTGGACCTGACGGGCACCACGCCCTTGTGCCATGCGGTTAGCGTGCGGTCGGCGAGCCGTGTCGATATCATTATGGGGTTTGTCCACGGCGACATGATCTGGTACGAGCCAGTGTCGGGCAAGTATGCACGGCTGAACAAGAACTCTGGATACGGGCCGGCGATCACGTGTGTGAAATGGCTGCCAGACTCCGACACGCTGTTCATGGCGGGCACGGCCGACGGTGCGGTGATGATCATGGACCGCACCAAGGAGGACTTTTATGTGCCCGGTATAGCACATGCGAACCGCAAGGTCACGCGCATGGACCATTTCGAGGTGGCGCGGCAGCTCAAGCCGCGCAGCAACCCGGTGGCATACTGGAAGCTGAGCAACCGCGCGATCACGTCTCTGGCCTTCGCACCCGACATGCAGCGCGTGGCGGCCACGTGCGAGGACGGCGGTCTGCGCGTGATCGACTACATGAACGAGCTCCTGGAGGACGTCTATTTGTCGTATTTCGGCGGTCTGACGTGTGCGGCCTGGAGCCCCGACGCGCGCTACATTGTGGCCGGCGGCAAGGACGACCAGCTGACGGTCTTTGGGTACTACGAGCAGATGGCCGTGGCCCGCTGCACCGGCCACTTGTCGTGGGTCACCGATGTGCAGTTCGATCCAACGGCCCGCAATGCCTATCGGTTCATGTCGGTCGGCGAGGACGCGCAGCTGCTGGTGTGGGACTTTTCGCTGCCGGCGCTGCATCGGCCGAGACTGCACCGCACGCCGTCGCATCAGGCCGGTCACGTGCGCCACTCCTCAGACCTCGACTACCTGCATGGCCCACCCGGCGTCGACGATGCGCCCTCGGAGACGGTGCATGGCCGTGTACCGCGCGACGGGTGCGCTGTGCTGCAGCCGCTGGTCTCTGAGCGCATCCACGAGGCGTCCCTATGTGGAGTGCAGTTCAGCCAGGACTTGCTGGTGACCGCGTGCCGGCAGGGCGTGGTGAAGGTGTGGCGGCGGCCGGTAGAGAATGTAATTTTCTGAAGACTCAATCAAAACTTTAATCCTTCTTGGCAGTGCCCGACACAATATCGTCGACGCGCAGCAAGAGCGACGCCGAGTCCACGGCAGTCTTGATGGTCTGCAGCTTGACGGCCAGCGGCTCCCAGACTCCGTACTCCTGCATGTCGGCGGGCACACCGCGCTCACCGTCGACTCCCCAGGACGTCAGGCCCTGCGCGTGCTTGGCACGCAGCTGCGTCAGCGTGCGGATCGCATTGCCGCCGCCGTTCTGGATCAGCGTGCGCGGGATGACCTCCATGGCCTCAGCCACGCCCGCATACGGCCACTGCTCGACGCCATCAACCTGCTCCTTGGCGCGCTGCGCCAGCTGCACCGCCACAGCCATCTCGGCAGCGCCGCCGCCCGGGCACAGGAACGGCGTAAACATCACATTGCGGGCTACGCACATGGCGTCCTGCAGGTTGCGGTCTACCTCGTTCAGCGTGTCCTTGCCGGGCCCGCGCAGCAGAATCGTGCAGGCCTTGGGGTTGCGGCACTGCGTCAGGAACGAAAAGTACTCGTCTCCGATCTTCTCCACGTGGAACAGCCCGCACGCCGTCCCCACGTCCTGCTCCTTCAGCTCGTCCACCGACGTCACGATCGTCGCGCCTGTGGCACGTGCAATCCGGTTGTTGTCGGTCTTGCGCATGCGACGCAGCGCCGTGATCCCCTGCTTCACCAGATGGTGCTGCGCCAGGTCCGACACGCCCTTCTCCGTGATCACCAGGTCCGGCTTCAGCGCCGCGATCTTGTCGCACATGGCCTTGACCTGCTCCTCCTCGATCTCCAGGATGCGCGCCCAGTCCTGCTCGCGCGTGATCTCAATGTTCGTCTGCGACTCGCCCTTCTTGTACTCCAGCGGGCAATCCAGCAGCACAATCCGCGGGTTCTCGATCCGCCGCCGCATCTTCGGATGCACCACGTCCTTGTTGACCATCACGCCATCCAGCACGCGGCTCTCCTCGATCTCCCCTCCGGGAACCTTCTCCACCCGTGCAAACCTCTTGATGTCCACCTCGCGCACATCCGCGCCCTCGCTCTTCGCCACAATCTGCACGGCCGTCAGCGCCAGTCCGCACATCAGGTCGTTCCACCGGCTGACAAACTTGGTGCCGATTGCGCTCTTAATCAGCTTCAGCATCTGGTCACGGTCGCTGGTGTCGACCGGAACCGAAATCTGCCGCAGGATCTCCTGCGCGTCAGAAAGCGCCCGCTGGAACCCGCGCAGAATCACCACCGGGTGGATCTTGCGCTCCAGGAACGGCGCGCTGATCGCCAGCATCTCGCCCGCCAGGATTATCACGCTGGTCGTGCCGTCGCCCACCTCGTCGTCTTGCGTGCGGCTCAGCTCAATCATCGACTTGGCTGCTGGGTGCGCTACCTCGCATTCGCGCAGGATCGCAAACCCGTCGTTCGTCAGCGTGATCCCGCCCATCGGGTCAAGCAGCATTTTGAGCATCGCGCGGGGTCCCAGGCACGTCCGCACCACGTCTGCCACTGTCTTGCCCGCCGCAATGTTCGACATTTGCGCCTTGTGTCCGCTCTCCCGCTGTTTGTTGGTGTTGAGAACAATAACCGGTGCGTTCATTCTTTCTGCTTTTTAATATTTTTTGCCTGGAGGCTAATGAAAAGGTATATTGAGCAAGATGAGAGAAAAACAAAGAAAAGACTGACTGCTCGCTGCAGTGCGTGAATTCAGCGGTGCCTTGTGTGTGTGTTTTTCTCTTCCGACAGCAAAATAATCGTGCCTTGCTTCTTCGTTGTTCCTTCCTGATCACTGTACCAGATCAACTCCACATAATCAACAGCGAAAGAAAATTTATCCGCAAACTGCAAACCGCAGCTCTGTACCATTTTTTGTTCCTGCGGCCAGCAACTCGTAAACCTCCAGCTGCGATTACAAATCCCCATCTCTCTCTCTCTTTGTAATATCCACATACACTTTTTCATTTTACAAAATATGGACTCTCAACCCCCCAGCTCCATCCCAATGAACGCGCAGAGCTCGCCTCTGTTCACCTGCATGGCGTGCCAGGTCGCCTTCTATTCGGCCGAGCAACAGCGCCTTCACTACCGCACCGACTGGCACCGCTACAACCTGAAGCGCAAGGTGGTTGGACTGCCAAGCGTAACGGCGGAGAACTTTGCGCAGCGCGTGCTGGCGCAGCAAGCCAAGGCAGCCGACGACTCGCAGCGCGCGAGCTTCTCGGCAACCTGCGACGTGTGCAAAAAAACCTACAGCTCGGAGAACGCCTTCAACAACCACCTGAATAGCAAGAAGCACAAGGAGGCCGAGCGCAAGATGGTGCAGAAGATCCAGGACGAGGAGATCCAGAAGATGGACCAGGAGCAGGAAGTTGTCGAGGAATCGGCGCCAAAGGTCAGCGAGTTTGTCATCAGCGATGATGAGGACGAGGACGAGGACGAGGAGGTGGTGGAGCAAAAGATGGATGTGGATGCGCCGCTGAGCAAGGAGGATGTGGAGCGCGAGCGCCGGAAGCAGGAGCGGCAGATCAAGCACCAATTGAACACGGCCACTACCGAGCAGGAGGTGATTGACCTGCTGGAGAAGAAAAAGAAGGCGGCACCGCGGCTTAACCCCGACCACGACTGCCTGTTCTGCCCGAACCAGTCGGACACGTTCGAACAGAACATGGAGCACATGGCCAAGGCCCACTCGCTGTTCATCCCCGATCTCGAGTACCTGGTGGACCTGCACGGCCTGATCCAGTACCTGGCCAACAAACTCTCCATCGCCAACGTCTGCCTGTACTGCAGCGGCCGCGGCCGCGCTCTGCAGAGCCTTGAGGCCGTGCGCCAGCACATGCTCGATAAGGGCCACTGCAAGATCGCGTACGAGGAGGAAATCGACGTCCTGGAGATCTCGGACTTTTACGATTTCTCGTCCACTTATCCGGACGCCGACCAGCATGACAAGGACGAGGAGCTGGATGAGGAGACGATGGCGGGACGGCGCAGCCTCATGGGAAGCGTCGAGGAGGAGGACGGCGAGCTGGTGCTGCCCAACGGCGAGCGGATCGGACATAGGACGTTGCGCCGCTACTACAAGCAGACCATCCCGATGCTGCGCACCGAGAAGGACAGCGTTATGATCCACAAGATGCTGACTAATTATGCGGAGAACCCAGAGTACCAGAACCAGATCGTCCAGACCAGCCACAACCGCGAGCTGGTCATGGCCCAGCCCCATGGCCGCCAGGCGTGGAAGGACATGGCCACGTTCAAGGAGTACCGCCAGAGGCACGACTACAAGACCGCCATCGGCATGCGCAACAACGGCCTGATGAAGCACTTCCGCCAGCAGAACCCGTTCTGATTCCCCTCCTCGCTTTGTCGTCTCTAAATTTAAAGTCGCAAGTGAAGTTGCAAAATAACATGCCTACCTGCTCAACCATGGACTGTATGATGAACCCCAGTACTGAACCATGGTCTGGCCCACTCGCCACTGTTCAGCCGCTTTAGATAACATAAGCTATGAGCCGATGCAACCCAAACAGACCAGCTGTGCCAGCCACAATGTAAGGCGAGCAGCATTTGTCTTGGATTGAGGTGAGCTCGCATTGCGAGCACGGGACAGCTAGAACAGAAGCATGTTTGGAATCAAATAAAAGAGAACTGAAATGAAAAAATGAACCTTCAAGAGGCCCCCTTACTCCTCCTCGACAACCAGCTCGTCAATGTACGTCTTGAGGCCCTTGATCTCGTCGCGTAACTTGCTGTTGTCGTCGCGCAGCTCCTGCGTCTGCTTGCGCAGCGGCTCTACCGCCGCCTGCAGCTCGCGCTTCAACAGCATCGCGACGTCCTCCTTCGACACCTGGCTGGTCTCGAGTCTTGCCAGGGCCTGGCGTGCCTGGCCCGCCTCCTCCTGCACCTTATTGAGGTTCTGCGTCATCGCCTCCAGCGCACGCTCGAGCCTAGCAACCGTCTGCTTGCTTGCCGTCAGCTCCTGCTCGGTGCCACGGAGGCGCCCGGCCACTATCTCGGCCTCCTGGCGCATCTTCCGCTGCTCCTCCTCGACCTGCCGCTGCCACTCGCCCGACGGCTCCGCATGCGTCACCACCGGTGCTGCTGCGCGTGGCTGCGGCGGCGAAAACGACCGGCGGGCCTCACTGGGCGCCCGCTGCTCCTCTGGCTCGTCGCTGACAGCGCCGCTGGCACGCGCCTGCAGGGCTGCCAGCCGCTCAGCCATCGCAGAGCCCACGCGGCCTGTGGCCTTGAACCCGCCAGCAGGCAAGTGCGGGCCGCCAAAATGACTGCGCCCGCCCAGGCCCTTGGGCTTCTCGGCCACCGGCGGCGGCACCGCCCGGACTGGCGGCTCCTCCACCGGCGCATCCTTGTCCTTCTCCAATGCGCTCTGCAGGGCCTTTGACTGCGAGTCCTCCTCCACCTGCTTCTTCAGGCCCTCCGAGGTTGGCTTCTGCCGCGGCGCCCGCCGCACTAGTCGCTTCACATGCGGTAGCGAGGGTGCCTTGATTGGCTCCAGTGTTGCCTGCTTGGGCTCCGGCGATGCCTGCTCAGCTGGCTCGCTCGACTCGCTGAGATCAGGCGTGACCTCAGTGTCCAGATCGCGGTCCTGTGTCTGTATCTCCTCTTCCTCCCCCTCTTGCGCTTCGGGTTCCTCAGTGGCAGGCTTCTCCACCGGCTCCTCCTTCTTCTCCTCGGGGTGGGGCGTGATCTCCTCGTCATCATCCTCGTCCTCTTCCTCCTCATCCTCCTGCTGCTCCTCGGCAGCAGGCTCAGGGGCATCTGCTGGAGCAGGTGACTCCTTTGGCGACTCCTTTGGCGACTCCTTGGCCAGTTCCTTGGCCGACTCCTTTGGAGCTTCCTGTTCAGGCTCTTCAGTAACAGGCTCCTCCACAGCAGGCGCTTCCACAGCAGGCTCTTCGAAAGTACTACTGCGTGACAGCATCTTGCGGGGCAACGCCGGAGCTGGAGCCGGAGCTGGAGCTGGAGCCGGAGCTGCCACGGGCTCCTCCTCCTCCTTGTTTGACGGGGAGCTCTTGCGCGGCACACGGTTCAGCTGGGCCAAAAAGTTCGGCACCTCCTCCTTGACCTCCTCCTTGAGTGGCGGGCGCCTGACACTGCGCAGCTTATGCATCACAGGCGCAGCAGCCGGCACCGGCGCATCCTCTGACTCCTCAGCCTCTGTCTCTTTCTTCGAAGACGGCGCCGACTTGCGCAGCATCGGCATGCCGCCGCCGGCAAAGATCGCGCCCAGGCCGCCCTGCTGCACACCGTACGCTGCCAGCTTGAATCCCTTGGGCTTGCCCTCAGCGCCCTCGGCAGACTCGTCCTCATTGCCTTCCTCGTCCAGCCCCGCTGACTCCTCAATCGCCTCAACCACGTGGCTCGGGAAATATCCCTTTTTGCCGTGGTACTCGCCCTTCCATCGCGGCTCGTCGTCTGTGCCTCGATGGATGATTGTGACTACATCACCGGAAATCAGATTCAGTTCCTCGTTCGATGTCGCCTCGTAGTCCTCGATGATCTTGGCCAGCTTCGGGTCCCCGCGCGGCTTGCTGGCCGGCGCGGTGCTCTCCGCATCCTTGCCACCCTCATCCGCCCCCTCCTCCTGGTCGTCCTTTTCTGAACCCGCCTCATCCTCCTTCTGGGGCTTGTCTGCGTCATCCCCCTCATCCGAAGCCCCCTCTTCATCGACAGTCTTGGGCACCTGCTGCACCTGCGGCAGCGGCGGCAGCGGCACTGATCCCTCACGGACACTTGAGGTGCCACTGGCCACTGACGACGCAGATGGACGGCGCACCGGCAGGACAGGCGGAGCGCCCAGAGGGATACCTCCAGCGGGAAGCGGCTGCATGGAAAGAGACACGCCGAGCATGGGGGGTGCAGCTCCAGCTGGTGGCGGCGGCGGAACTGCGGCCGACGGAGCTGGCGGCACCTTGGGCAGTTGCGGCAGAGCAGGTCTGCCAGTAAACGGGTTGGTACTGGGCTGTGGTAGCGGGCGGCTGGGCATGGCAGGCGACGTAGTGCTCTCCTCGGGCTCCTAAGAAATAAAAGCAACAAAAAAGCGTTTAGGAAACAAGCAACACTGGCCGGCGAGTTCCTTGAACATGCAATAAAAATGCAGTGTCGTCATCCCCCTCCAAAAATCCCCCTCCACGTGACACGTTACCTCATCAGGGATGGACGACGAATCCACAGCACCCGCGCTCTGAGCACTGGGCACGCTTCTGACGCTAGGGCCCTCAGTGCTGGGCACCTTGTGCAGCGGCTGGTGCTTGTGCTTGTGCTGGTGCTCGTGCTCGTGCTCCTTGGGCTTGGTCTTCTTGGTGCTAAACAGCCTGCTTATGCGCTTCGACTTGTGCTTATCCTTCTTCTCCTCCTCATGCTTCCTCTCCTGGTCAACCGAGGCCCTTGGCGGCAGCGGCGGGCTCTGCACCGGCGGTGCCGGCTGGTCGCTCGCCGGCTGCGTTGCAGTCCTTTTCGGCAGCGGTGGCAGCGACGTCGTGGTGGCAGCACGCGGAGGAATCGGCGGCAGCGGATGGGCAGCCGGTTCATTTGCGATTTCCTCGACAAAGTCGGCCGGGAACATGCCAGTACTGCCGTTGTTCTTGCCCAGGCACCAGCCGTCCGTCTCCTGGATGATCTCGACTATGTCGCCGGGCTGCAGGGCCAGGTCGTCGTCCTCGACCGCCTCGAAGGACTGCAGCGCGCGCGCCATGCGCTTCGGCTTCTTGGGCCGACGTGCCGGCGGCGGCGTCCGGTGCTCCTCCACCTTGCTGACGTAGTTCGCCGGGAACCACCCAGACTCGCCGGTCGTCGTGTTCACCCCCACCCACCACTCGCCGTGCTCATCATTCGTCACATTGAGTGTGTCGCCGGGCGTCAGGCCAACCTCATCGGGCTTCGATTTCGTGTACGCTAGATGCGCCTTGGCCGTAAACTTGAAGGACATTTCGAGAAAATACAGTGTTTGTGAAATGCAAATAAAGAGGGTAATTGAAGCAAAGACAAGGCGAGAACCCTCAGTTTGTCAAGGAACTGACCCCGTCGCGGCCCCTGTTGCCTTGGCAACTGTCATGCGGAGCGAGTTAGCCTCCGCCCCTAGAGCGGTGTTTATTTTAGACAAAGTCACGTGCATCTACAACCGGCGGCCCTCGTCGACCAGGCGCTGCTCAGTCCACAGCGTGTTGCCCGAGCACGCACAGACCTGCTTATCGTTCTCAAACAGCCCAGCACTGCGGGCCACCACGCCGGCCAAAATGCCCCTGCCGCTGCTGCCCTCGCTCTTCAGGTCGTCTCTGCCCTCAGCAATGACCATCGACCGGCCAATGATCTCCCAGACCTTGAACCGATCCGTCTCGAACGTCAAATCACCCCACCCGTCCTTGACCGTGATGTTCCCGAGGTCGCCCCGGTGGCCCGCATCCCTGTCGCCATGCTCTTTATTGTCCGGGTTCCAATGCGGGCCGCAGGACTCGGGCACACTGCTCAGGTCGCCTGCTGCATGAATCGCCACGCCGTGGTCGCCGTCGGGGATTCCGCTGACTGTAATATCCACAAAGCACAGCGAGTCGCTGACCTGGACAAACCGCGCCAGGCCCTTGGTCCGGTCGGTCAGCCTGCGGCCCTCTTCGAAAATGCACACAGCCGCGCCAATATTGCCGTTGGTTGATCCGGCCCCGCGCACCACGGCTGACCGCCCAGAGTCCTTGAACGCATTGAGCAGCTGTGTCGGGCTGGCCGTGCCTGAGACCAGCACCGTTTTGTCCGCCAGCGAGATGTCGTAGGCGGTGACGCCTGCTGTGCTGCTGAGGATCTGGCCGATGTCATCGACGCAGCTCTGGCACGTCATGTCCACTGCAAATTCGACCTTGATAGACATTGCAAACGTTGCTGAATTTCCGGGTTCAAGAAATAGTGTATGCTGAAGAAAACAAAAAGAAAAGGTGTGCTTGGTCCATAAACTGCCCTTGCTCGATGGCGCCGCCTTTATGCCCATCGACGCGAGGTGGAGCTATATTTCCCGGTCGATTACTAATCCGCTATTCCGACTCGTACTTTGCAATGACGACATCGCCGGACCCTCTGTTCCTGGGGTTGGATCTCAGCACGCAGCAGCTCAAGGGAATCCTCGTTACTTCTGCCGGCGACATCATCCATGAAGCCACCATTCCATTCGACACTGCCTTCCCCACCTATGCCACCACCAATGGCCGCCACATCCGCAACGACACTGCCACGACTCCCGTGCTCCTCTGGGTCGAAGCCATCGACAGACTGTTCAGCGAGCTCTGCAGCTCAGGCTACGCATCCCGGATTGCTGGAATCAGCGGTGCCGCTCAGCAGCACGGCAGTGTGTACTGGACCCAGCAGGGCATAGAGTCGCTTGCCAGGCTTGATTCGAAAGCGGCCCTGAAGGAGCAGCTCCAGAATGCCTTTGCTGTCATGGACTCGCCGATCTGGGAGGATTCGAGCACCGCTGTGCAGTGCAAGGGCCTGGAGCAAGCGGCGGGCAGCGCAGCTAATCTGGCCCGGATCTCTGGGTCCGTTGCCTTCGAGCGGTTCACGGGTGCGCAGATTGCGAAAATCAAGCAGACCGACCCGGACCGCTGGTCCCAGGTGGCCCATATTTCCCTAGTATCGTCGTTTGCCGCCTCGCTTATAATTGGCAAACTCGCGCCCATCGACGCCAGCGATGCCTCGGGCACCAACCTCTACGACATTGGCCAGATGACGTGGTCTGAACACCTCTGCAATAGCGTTGACCAAGGGCTAAGTGCCAAGCTTGGGCCGCATCCCGTGATGGCCGATGCACAGATTGGCACGCTTGCTGAGTATTTTAGAGCAAAATACGGGATGCCGCCATGTCCCGTTGTTGCATTTACAGGCGATAATCCGTCGGCATTTGCTGGATTCGAGTCGCTGCTTTCCGGCGCCCGCAGCTCCGCCATGGTGATCAGCCTCGGCACGAGCGATACTGTGCTGTCGTCGCTCGACACGTACCCTTACGGCGCCGGCAAACCCACCAGCTCGTCGTTTACGGACGGCCATGTGCTACAACATCCAACTGACCCTGACCGGTATATGGCAATGCTGTGCTATAAGAACGGGTCGCTGGCACGCGAGCACATCCGCAATAGCATCTCCGCCGGTGTCTCCTGGCAGCAGTTCAATGATATGGCTGCCGAACCTGCGATGCCAGACAGGTTCGGGTTCTTTTACCTAGCCACAGAGATTCTGCCCAAGACCAAGGGCACGTACCGGTTCGTGCGCTCCGATGCTGGTGATCTGGTGAGCCCACAGTCCAGTAACCGGTTCGCTGTAACAGCCGAGACATCTGCCGATGCACGCATGATTCTGGAGTCGCAGGCAATGAGCATGCGTCTCGACTTTCGGCGCAAATCCCGCCAACTGCCCTCAGCCATCGTTGTTACTGGTGGCGCTTCACAGAACCCGGTTCTGCGGCAGGTAATCGCTGACGTGTTTGGCACTCCCGTATATACGCTTGGCATCATCGACAATGGTACGTTTACTGCAAAGAGCCCTGCAATGCCGGCGTACGGCGGCGCTATCCGCGCCATGCCAAGACATGCGGACAATGCCAAGTACGCGGTTATGCCAGTGTGCCACCCAGATAAGGAGCGCTGCGAAGTGTATGAAAAGGCGATGGTCGATTTCGAGTTCCTTCGCAATGTTGCTGCAAACTGGAAGTAAACGATTGGAGGGACATGTACGTGTTTTGTTGGACGGCTATCGTGGCGGTGGAATTTAATAAATTTTCTCATACAACGGAAACCTTTGCCCTACCCGGCCTGCGTGTGGCCGGAGGGATTTGAACCAACTGGATCGACCGATTTTAGTCGGCAGCTGGGGGCAAGGCAGACAGCACCTGAAAAAGAAACAGGCGGTGGTTTTTTGTCCTACTGGGCCCGAGCATCTATGAAAAAAGCTCCTGGGCATAAATAGAGCACCGTCCTTCCTTGCTTTTTCTCCTTTACAGCCTACATTTTTCTTTTCTGCATACCCTTGTCGTTATCTCTGCCGACGGAATCGACGGTGAATTCCTCCCTTATCTCCAGCGCATTCTATTCGGCCCGCATTGATAAGCAGCCATTTTTTGTTCACGCGAACCTGCACAACCTCCGCCAGCAGTTCAGCCTTGATTTTCCCAGAAAGAGTCACGCACACGCACATAATTAAGCAGAATGGCTTTCCCGCTTACCGCAGCTACTGCCAGAAAATCGGCCCTGGGTATGGCCGCGGCGCCGTACACCCGCAACCTACCCGCACTGCTTGGCATGCGTGCATACAGCGCACGGCCAATCGCCCGTGACACCGCAGGTAAGAGAAATTTCCCTTCTCACCAAACAAAATATTCCCACCCCTATCTCCCCGCCGAATCCCAACTAACATGCAGGCCCCTTCACGATAGACCGTCCAAAGGTCACCGTGCAGACGATCCGCAAGATGTACAAAGACAATAAGCCGATCAGCATGATGACTGCCTACGACTACCCGACATCCGTGGCATGTGAGCGTGCGCAGATCGACATGACGCTTGTCGGCGACTCCCTGGCTATGGTAGCCCTGGGCCACACCGACACATCCCAGATCACCATGGACGAGATGGTGCACCACAGCAAGGCCGTGGCACGCGGCCAGCAGTCGTGCTTCCAGGTCGCCGACCTGCCCTTTGGCTCCTACCAGAACGACGAGGCGACTGCCGTCAACAATGCCATCCGCATGGTCAAAGAGGGCCGCGCCGAGGCCGTCAAGCTGGAGATTGGCCGGCGCGGCGCGCCCAAAATCGACGCAATCGTCAATGGCGCTGGCATCCCTGTCGTGGGCCATATAGGACTGACGCCGCAGACTGCCGTGGCGCTGGGCGGGTTCCGCGTGCAAGGCAAGTCGGTGGCCAAGGCGCAGGCCCTGGTCGACGATGCGTTGGCTCTGCAGCAGGCCGGGTGCTTCGCCATGGTGCTCGAGGCGATGCCGTCGCTGGTTGCTGAGACGATCACCAAGCTGCTGCGAATCCCGACTATTGGCATTGGCGCTGGCTCAGCCACCTCCGGCCAGGTCTTGGTGCTATCAGACATGGTCGGGTTCTTTGACCGGTTCACGCCCAAATTCTGCCAGAGCTATGCTGATCTGGGTCCGCGCATGGCTGATGCCATCCAGGAGTATGATGCAGATGTGAAGAGCCGCCAGTTCCCTGTCGAGGGCATCCATACGTACGCAATGCCGCCTGTTGCTGAGGAGAGGTGGCGGGAGCACGTGCAGAAACAGTTCGGGCTTGAGCTCAGCGGGCTTACAAGCAGTGGCCATCAGCCGGCAGAGCCCAAGCCCATGGCAGCTGCTACCACGACTGGCATCTAACGCATTTCTTTAAATCTGTACTCCCTATTCGATACCAGAAATGGCAAATCTCCGAATGTTTCCCAGAGATCCTCGCTTCCCACAACGGGAGGCTGTACAGACATGTGGTGATATTCCAGCAAGTCACACGGCCAAACAGTAGGAAGCATGCTCATTTCTTGCACCCTTGCACTCTTTATACAGCAATGACCAGCGAGTACAACGCCGCCCAGCGGCTTCTGCACAAGATCAAGCAGAATGTCAGCGAGTTTGAACTGGACACACGCACCGACTCCCAGATCCTCCAGGCTGGCATTGCCCAAGACCTGCAGACGCTTGGCAAGAAAATCGCCGAATACCGCATTCTGGCCCGCCAAGACACCAACGAGCGCAAGCGCCGCATGATGATTGACCGGGCAACTGCCATGGCCGACGACCACGAGAACCTCAAACGACGCGTTGAGAAGATAAAGCAGCACAAGCAGAACCAAACCACATACTCTCACGAGCGCGCTGAACTGTTCCAGCGACCAAACGCCTCGCAGCCCATGGATACGGCGATTACTATGGATGGCCCGCAAGGCGAGGATGCGTTTTATCAGCGTAGCGAGCTGGCACTAGACAACTACATCGCTCAGGGCGTGGCGTCGCTGGGCAATTTGCGCGAGCAGCGCGGGATGCTGCAGGGCGCGCATAAGAGGATCCTGAACGCCGATAGTACTCTAGGGCTGTCAAAGTCAGTTATCACGTATATCAACCGGCGGACGACCCAGGATAAGATTATTCTGGCAGCAGGTATGCTGGCTACGTGTGTGGGCATTTACTTTATTGTGCAGTATTTCGGTTGACGCTTTTTTCTAACAAGATTGTCGCTTTCTGCATGTGTACGCAAGTACACTGCATGCATTCAGTCATACGCGATATTGACATGGTCTCTGATGTTGCCAGCAGGATATGCGGCAATATAACAAGTAAAGCTGCGGGTTGAAGAACGTGAATTGTAAAGTAGACTGCAAAAGGCCCTAGTGGAAATGAAGGCGCATTTACACGTTTTTTAGGGCGCACCAGTGTTGATGTTGGCAAGAGCAGCGTCCAGGAACTCGCCACCCACATTGTCATAGTAGATGTCAACTCCCTCAGGATCTATCCTCTTGATCGCCTCGATAAAGTTTCCGCATGTCTTATAGTTGAAGGCAGCATCGACTACCGAAAAGCTCTCCCAGCTGGCATCTGGTGTACTGACAATATCGCCCCCTGCCGAACCAGCACTGGTTGATGCCTCGACGGCAGCAGAGCCAAGTTGCTGATCGGCTTGTTAATCTTGCAGCGAAGGACGTAGCTGTCGGTTGCGCCGGTCAGACGGCCACGTTGGTACGGATCAATGGAGAGATACAGGGTGCGAATCAGGACTTGGTTCTCCTTCAGCGAGTCCTTGGTAGGAGCTGGCTCTGTGGCGATTTTAAAGCTGTCGAGGCTTGCAAGGCCACTGGGCGAGAACTTGTTCGCCAGAATGCGGATATTGATGCGTGAGTTTGACATTTTGGATATTTCTGGATCTGGTCTAAGATTGGTATAGCTCTTTGTTTCATGCTTCCCCCCCCCCCCCACGATTGTGCATGGCTTCTTTTATACCTGTGCCCGGACGTGCCAGTATATGATTCTTTCAAAAGCCATGTACACTGCTTCATTCCATGATTATTGATGGATCCTGTAGGAAACAGGGCCAGCCAATGAATTACTGGAAACATCGGTGATGAGCAAGCAGCAATAGCCACAGTGTTCCCAGAAGTCCAAGGAATGTCGCCAATACCTTTGCACTCGCTAGTACCTGCCTTCTTTGGGTCGATAGCACTCTCCTGAAAGGGTAGGGGGTCGAAGTTGTCGGACAGCCGACGGCCTTTGTGTTACATCCAAAGGGTTTTCTTAGTAGACTTTCACGACTAAGCCCCGACATAAGGCCGCGTGGCTCACTCTGTCGGACTCGCAACGAAGCCCACTCTTCGGTCATTCCGCACTGTTCACTAAGGTTGCTTCTGTTTGCAAAATACGTGTACATGTAAGGTCTGACTCTTACTTCCTTATTGCTCTGTTTTCTTTTCTGCGAAATCTGCTGCGCCCTTGAATACGGCACCTAAGAGATCACCATGGAAGGTGCCCGTATACCGCCTGAAACAAAGGGTAATGAGAGCCTGACTGATAGCTCCTAGTTGCAGATAGTATCTCCTACGATATATCCAAGTGCTTAGGATACAGATTACAGTAGCTGGTGGGTTCCCCGTGGCCTGTGTATTACTCGTGGCTGATGCACTCCATGCGGCTAGTGCATTTCCAACACCTGAGACCCTAAAATAGCCTAATGCATTAATACAAACCAGGACATGTGGAGTTCCTGAAGCATTCGCATCGCCAGCACCACTCACTGTGCTTGCAGTTCTTCCACTTGGATTTTGAGTCGGCTCTGCCACTAGCCATACCCTCATTTTCATCTCCTGCAGGAAGGAGGACTGCCATGACTTGTCTTATACGTCGGATCAGAGGCATCGGCCATTCGTCATATCCATCTGAAGTGGTCACTACTTTTGTTGAAGAAGTTTCAGGACCCTTTATTTTGCGGGTGCGTCAGCGCTGCTGCACTGACAGAGTCGATTAGGCTTGGCAAAGATGATTTTGATTCCACGTGCTTGCTTGTCAGTAGACCATTTATATTCCTATGTTAACTTGCCTCGATTAATTCCCAACTACATAGCCATGTAATACCAGCGATTAACACATCGATATAGCAAAAAACACATGGCGGAAACTGCATTTTTCATTTATTGCTTTGGTGAGGGCAGACGATGTGGCGTCATGGCCGTAAACTAGTGAGGCTACTCGAATAAGATGCCCCAGCTAAATTTACAGGTGAGCAGCAAGGTAAATTTGTTTGCAGTAGTAATATGAAGGCAGCAGAATATTGCGAATTCAATGCTCGTTTTTAGAAACTCTTCATGTATTTTTGCAGCACGCTATATTTTACAAATCAGCCCTTTCTCTGCTAGCATAGACTCCCTTCTATCTTTCATCCCGATTTGCACCTGTACTTTTCTTCAGTGCAAGCTCCTTCAGATACATACAAAACTATCATTTTTTCCATGATCCCTGAACTAACAAACGGGGCTCATAGTGAACAATCGCACCCCAGGAGCAATGGTTCATTGAGCGCCGAGAAGGACCATGTTCTGGACCGACTCAATGACCACTATGACCGCGACATCCTGGATTTTGTCCGCTATTACGGCAGCTGCCCAGAGGCGCAGTGCGCGCGTGTCCTCGACCTCGACATTGACACAATAACTATTGAGTGGTCGTGGAAAAACGGCGACGTGACTTGCAAGGAAACGCGCAAGTTTGACATTAACAAGCAGTGGGGTCCAGCGACCACCATGCGCCGAGTCATGGATATGGCACATGATGCACACCGTGCACTGCTGATGCGACGTGTGCGTGAACTGAGCTCTAAGGAGGAACGTACACCAATTGTGTTCAAGCTACCACCCATGCCTATCGTTGTAGCCACCATCGGTGGATTTCTGGCTCTGTGGTACTTCGCATACACCAACCAGCAGAACCTGGTCACTCTGTGGGTTTACTGGGTGCTGCCACAAAGGCTTTTCCGCTTCATGCTCGGGTCACTGATCTTGGTGCACAGCGCCGAGGCCATCGTTATGTTCCTAGCTTGTCGCAGATACAGGCGCCGCGAGCCGCACACGATGAGACTGAGCACACAGCTGCAGTATACATTTAGCACGCTTGTGTTTGGGTTATTTTCAGGTATTCAGTTCACACGCCAGGCATTCAAGCATTCGGACCTAGCCATGTCTGTGCAGCTGGGTGTTGAGGAGGCAGCAAGTCAGGTCCGCTAATAGCCTCTATTGAAGTTCACGCATAAGCTTAATTTCGAACAGAATAAAAGCAATGCTCAGCTGAAACGGTCTGCGATTTATGATAATGTGCCACTATTGCAAATTAATCTGTTTGGCTTCAGTTCAATTCGCATTTGCCTTTTACTGCATTGCGCAGCAGATTCAGCTTTATCTATGGTCTTGCCTAGCTCAAGACAGGACTCTGTCATGTGCACATTGAGGCTGTTGACATTCGGGGCCCGGAGTCCCCCTGCGCCACCATAGACAAGGCCGAAACGCATACGTACAAAGACCCAGACAGACGACCAGCATTCCTTCTTCCCCTTAGTCATTTTGAGAAGTTATTTTTCCATATATTCGATAATCACTCATTCCCCAAGTTAACAGAGACTATCATATCAACCCAAGTTATCTGCATGCTTATCTAGTCCATCGGTCCATTTTGAGCAACCATGTACTTGTCTGCAATGCCTACACCGAGATGATCACTGCCTCAGCATTATTTACCAATACTATGCCCCTAGAGAAAAGCCTTAAACTATGCCTCCTAACCTTAAGATCTGTTGAGTGGTTGGTCCATATCTCACACTGCAATTATTTTGCACCACACTGTCTAGCCATAAGCCATCTAGGCAGTTACTGGATAGGGCTATACATTTGTAGGTTCCTAGTATTTGGCTAGATTCTTTCAAAAACAAGTAATTAAGGTGCTGTCAGTACTATGCTGTAGAGACATCACTTTTTAGTTGCACACTAGGCACTAGTAAACAGCATGAGTTATGGAGGTTAGAACAATAGTAGCGTTGGTATCGTTAACTAAGCGTAGTACCCCAGTTGCTATAGGTATAGAGGCAGCAGCTATAGCTGTGACAACCCATGTCCTGGACTCTAGAATCCTTGCCCAACATTGGATGTTTTCAGCTGCCGCTAGCAGACTTGACTAAAAATACCCTAGCCATACTGGCTATCTAGCCTTATGAAAGTTGCTGAGACATGTTGGCCACAACCCCTTTTCCCATCTCTACTACATACAAGTAAAACACAAAGCTACACAATAGGTTATTGGCATTTACTGCCACAATAGCAAAACACGCTGTACCCCAAACTTCAGGAAGAGAAAGCAACCCTGTGGCCGTGCTGCATTGCCTCCTTTGCTCAACACTAGTCTTATAGTTTTTTCACACTATGAACGGTGCTGGAGGCAACTCTACTCGGCTTTTATTTGACGACGACGACTACCCCGGATCACCAATGGGCAGCATTGTGTTTGCAGTGGTAACGCTAGCAGTTATTCTTGTCCTGTTCAAGATTCTCTACGAGCGGTGTGTGACGCCGCTGTCGGCTGTGCCTGGACAAATCGTTCACTCGATAACCAGCATTCCGATGCGGTACCATATGATACGAGGCGACTTGCCCGAGTTTTTGCTGAAGCTGCACCAGAAGTTTGGACCGATAGTACGGATTTCACCTCAGCGCGTATCGGTTGCCGACCCGGACATTATCAGGCATGTTCTTGGCTCGCACACGTTCAGGAAGACGCCCAGCTATGAGATGCCCGAGGGGATTGAAGCCAATGCATTTTCGACACAGTCTCCGGAGCTCAGCACGCATAGGCGCAGACAGATAGGGGCCGCTTTTTCGCACCGCAACTTGACTGGCATGCAGGACAAGATTTTCGAAGCGACGGTTCTGTCCGTGCGGGAGAAGCTTGATGCCAAGTTGGCTGAAGCGGCTGACAACAAGGGGCAGGCTGTGGTAAACATCTACTCGTGGTTCTCGCTGATTTCGCTCGATACCATTGGGATATTGGCGTTCGGACGCAATTTCCATGCGTTAAAGAACGAGATGCATGAGCTAGTTCCACTGCTGAACCGTGTGCGGGTCATCAACTATGTCACCATGGCGTTTCCGTGGCTGAAGCAGATCCCGAGGCTGGTTGGGTGGAGGCTGACGACCATTTCAAAGGTTCTCGATTTTGCCCATAGTGCGGTTATCGAGAGACGTGCACAAGAGCAGGTTCCAGTTCCGGATATCCTGCAGCACCTGATTAACGCTGGAACAGTTCCAGGAGACCAGTGCCAGCCGATGAGCGATTCCCAGATCGCTTCTGAAAACCTTGTACTGCTGCTGGCAGGGGTTGACACCACTTCTTCGGGACTGACGTGGACTTTGATGCTACTGCTATATAATCCGCACATTCTGAGGCGAGTCGTCAGTGAGCTGCGCAGCGAGTTTCCGCAGGACCACGTCATTTCCTTCTCCGACTGTCGCCAGCAGCTGCCATATCTGACATCGGTCATTACTGAATCGCTCCGCATTATGCCACCAGCGCCTGGCATGCTACCGCGTCTGGCACCCGCTGACGGCGTGCGGCTAGGCGGATATTTTCTGCCGGCTGGTACATGGATCTGCTGCGCTATTGGGGCGCTGCACATGAACCCGTCCGTGTTCCCGCAGCCGAGTGCATTTGATCCTGAGCGGTTTTTGGGCGAGAAGAAGCCTGCCAATATGCTGGCGTTCTCGACTGGCGTGCGGGCGTGCATTGGCAAGAACCTGGCGCTAGTCGAGCTGCATGTAGTGCTGAGCAACCTTCTGCTGCGATATAATGTGAGGATTGCGAAATCGGAAGTCAGCAGCCGACAGCAGGATGGTGAGTCGGAGGTTTTGGCTGGAAGGGTGCCCGACATTCCGCACAAGACGCATATGACCATGAACCCGACACGGCCAGAGCGCGACTGTCTGGTGATACTTTCGCACATATAAAGTTAATTAGGAGTAAAGACGCAAAAATAACAGTAACAAATTACATACTCTGGGTGATGCCATTAATGTCGGTACCACTACGTACGGACAGCAGGATCTTCCAGATATGCTGCTCACGCTCACGGAACGCCCGGCGCTCCTCGCGGTCCTCCTGCCACTGTTCTCTGTACATGGTCTCCCACCGGATCCGCTCGGCTCGCTCCTCGCGCCACCGCTCCTGGTCCAGGGCCAGTCGCTGCCGCTCCAGCTCCAGTCGCTGGTACTCGAGCTGCATATACGCGTCTGGCAGAATAAGCCCACTTGTACCCAGCGAGTCGCGACGCCCAAACGGCAAACCAGATGCCTCTGGCGATGCACCATTAGCAGTAACTGAGCTGAGTAACACTGCCTGCTGCTGCTGTGTCAGAGACTGCGATCGCTGCTCTGCATTGGCGGTCCGAAGACCGAAGCCTTTTTGCCGGTGGCTGGCCAGCAGGGGTCGATGGGACGCCCAGTGTGTTCACTTCGCCCGCAGAGCCAGACATCATACCGAAAGCCGAGTTAGTAGCCTGCGCTGACAGCGTCTGACGCAGCGGCAGCGACTGCGGCACAGATAGTTGCGGCGACCCAGACGACCAGTCGGCGATCGCTGCAGTATTTGGCGAGGGCCCGAGCATCCGCTGGGCGCTCATAATCGACGATGCACCGACAGATGTCGTGATCCCCAGTTCGTCGGTTGCCGTGGTGGCAGGGATATTGGCCATTGCGCGTGCGGCGCGGTAGGCGCTGTCGGTGTGCGAGGACGGGGTTCGGGCAAATGCAAGCTGCGTGGGCTGTGCTGTAAACCCCGCTGTGGTGGTCGTTGCGGGCGACGTGTCCATTGAGAGGCCAGCTCTCTGAAGCGCCTGCACTGTGTGGGTGTTGGCGGCTGCAGCTGCAGCAATCGCGGCGGCGGCAACAAGCCCATCTACATGAGGATTGATTTGTATGTATGTATGCATGTGTGTGTGTGTGTTTAAATCCGGTATTTATGCACTGCCTCGGTCATGTCGCCGTGTCGGAGCACAAATCATATCAGCCTGTCCGGCAATTCCTTCACAAAAATATTTCTTTGCTGCTGCTGCCATCATGTGCAGACAGGATGCAGATCCCCCTTTGGTCAGCAAGTCTGAAGGCGAATAGTGGAGGGATGGATTTTCAGCAACAGCAGCCTCTTCGTAAAAGGACATATCCAGTTGCTGAACATATTCGAGCTCAACCACACAGAAAAGGGAGGGAGAGGAGGACACTGAAAATCGTGCTGCTGAGCGCCATTTTTCACATCCGTTTTCTGTGCCCAGACGGCCCGAACATTCCAAGGAGGTGAAAGGAGTTTGGGATCAGCTTGTCATACTTTCGGTGCTGCACCCAACAACACACCTAAGATCGCTTACCTTGTTGGATGGCTGCGGCAGTGGTCGATGACAGCGCTATCTCCTCAGGTGTTAACTGGTGTCGCGGCTGATCGGCCAGCACAGAGTCGTCCCCCATTACGCTAATCCCCGCTACCTGTTGTGGCTGCTGCTGTTGAGATTGTTGCTGTTGCTGTTGCTGCTGTGGCTGTTGCTGTTGCTGTTGCTGCTGCTGTTGACGCTGCTGTGATGCACCATTAGAGCTAGCCCGGGCCTGCTGGCCTTTGCGCTGCTTGGTCTTTGTCAGACAGCTGATGCACGTATTGTACAGGCTGCCGTTCTGTCTGCGCTGGAAGGCATCGAACGGCATGCGCTTCTTGCACGACGAGCAGAAATGCGTGGTGATTGGTAGGTCCATCCAACGTGGCGCGCCCATTACCTTGTCGCTGCGCTGGCGATGTGCGTTGGTGTGGTGATGAGTTGGATGACACTATGACCGGTGACTGGGTTACAAATGCCTGCGAGCCTACAATGGTAGGTCCTGCGGAAACGGTCACCCCGCCCTCCGCGGGTCAAGAGGTTGCTCTGTATTTCCGCAACTGAACTCATGTATGGATTTTAAGGGGGTGCGGGTTGTTCCCAAAGATGGAAAGCTGTTTCGAAACACTAAACACGGAGGCGATGAAAAATGCTGGTATTTTTCAGTAGTTTCCGGGAAAATGGAAGGAAGGGTACACGCGAATATTTCAGAAGAAACGAGGGTGCAGGGAAGAAGTGCTCGAATGGTTTTTCTGATGGGTGCTGAACACTGCTCTTTTAAACGCAAAGAAAGTTGTGAGGCACTGAAAGCAGTAAAAAAGCATCCGTGTCACTTGTTCGCGAGCCACATAAATTGTTTTCCTCCTTTTGCCAAAACGCACAATCCGGCACAACCTTCTAGAAAACCGTACATCCCATGGACGATGCCTGCCAGCAGATATTACATGACGCGTGTTTGTCCCCGGCTGCTGCAGTATTTTTTCTTACTCGGAGAATACGTGTCTGAATGGACTGCTGTTGCCAAGCAGGGCAGTGGCCTCCACTCCGGAAAACATGTACTCGCTGGGTCGTGCCTCAGCAAGCAAGCGCCTGCTGGCCCTTTTGTTTTCGGTGCTTCCGGTAGCGAAGGGCCAGGCCGAGCTTTCCAGAAAGACAAAAGCTGTCGACGCACTGGCCCCTCGTGGGTACACAGGCTGGCAGCCAGGATAGGCTGTGGAAAATGCCTTCGCAGTTGACCCCATTCGTACATGCTCACACATGGCTTAATTTTTCCATGTTGTGGTGGTGGTGGATAATCGCCAATTATCACCATCCAGTGCATGGTGGTCCCTCTTTGCTTTTCTGCTACTTGGACCACCCTGCCTGCAAGCACAAATGGAAATGGCTTTGCACCCGGACGATCGCTGGCTATGTTTCGGCCGCACTTTTATGCAGCTGCCAAGACTGCCAGCCATGCTGGTTTCTACCACGCCGACTCTTTCTACATGGATCCCAGGGAGGAGACGCAGAAAACTGGCCCACATCCCGTTGGCTCCCACACCCTGCTCATTCTCTGTTTTGATTTGATATGCTGATCCAACCCTCCCCTGATCCCAACTGGTGTGGGCATCTCGCATTTGCTCGCTTTTTTGGCTCTGACTGGTGTGACTTTCTTGGCTTGTCTCTTCACAATCCTCAGAATTATACTCTCAATTTTTTGCATTTTCTAATTCGGAATACCCCGTCAGCCATGGACCAGCCACAGCGCATTTACAGCTGTGCCTGTCTCAATGTGCGCATACACGCAGCCAGCATCGCCGAGCAGCAGACATCGCTGGAGGATATTACTGGGGTCCGGGAGTGCCGCCTTGCCGCAAAAGCAGTGCAGGTCGCCCAGGGAAAGCTGCTGGAGATCAAGCCGGCATCATCAATTGACCGCAGCATCAGCGTCGTTCGGTGCCTGGTGTGCAAATCGCCGGTCATCTATTTCCGAATCCCGCAGCCGACCCCGTCATCATCGGTCATATCGTTAGGCCAGCAGCAAGCAAAACTCCCATTGACCGGGAGCCCTGTGTTCCTGGACAGCGGGGCAATGGTAAGTCTGCGAGCAACAATAACTCCACACAAACCACCTCGTCTATTGTACCAGCAACCTGCCAACTCAACACCCTGCTTCCCTTTACTGCCATCACTATATTTACGTAAGACCCCCAACCAGGTCGAGGAGGCAGAAAAGCTGGCAGACTACTCCGCCTGCCTTTGGTATGCTTCTGACGCCCAAAATTATAGGCGGACGTACGCCCCAACCCCAAACATCCACATCCCTCTCGACATCAAGAGCAGTACCCAGGAGTACCTGAAAAGCGAGGAGTCGGCAAAGTATGAGCGGATCCGCGAGTTTACGAGCAAGCAGGATGAAGCATTTGACAAACTCAGCAACCGCGCCTGGAGCGAGTGTGCTATCGTGGCCGAGCTGGCCAACCGCATCAACCCCCAGTCGCCCACACTACCCACCTCTGCACGCAGGGGATCAGTTGGGTCGTCTGGACTGTCAGCCATCCTGCGTGGAAACAGCAAAGGTGGCCCAAGCCGGACTGAGCAGCACACTGGGGCGCACCGGACCGCGCAATATAGGTAGCCGCGGTGCCCTCGGCAGCATTCCATCTGTCGAGGTCGATGACCACGATGTGTTTGATCTAGATGACGATTTTCAGGACACCTGGGCAGCAGTATCACTCGGCGATTCCTGGATTCGGCCGCCGCAACACGAGCCACCAGTCTGACGATTTCTCGGAGGATCCAGATGCTGATGATGACTCGTCAATTGCTGCTGCCGAGGAGCGCGGTTTTTGGCCACTTTGGTTCGCCTGGCCTGAACATGCCCCAGCGCACCGATGCTCCCAGCATCACTGCCAATGCAATTGTTGGCTCGCTGCCTATGCAGATCCCGCTGATTAGCGCCAGCTTGGCAGGAGGCTCGTCGCTGAGCCGCCGTGAATACAACAAGCGCCTTGAGGAGCGCAAGATGAACCAGAGGCGAGAGGAGACAATCAGGAAGATCCCAAAGACATTTGTACCACCTCACGAGTGATTGAGCAGATGTATGAGCAGGACCACGACATGCTCTCGGGCCAGCAAGCCCCGGGACTCACATGCGTGGAGCCGGAGGCAGGCGCCCGGATAGACAGCGCTCGTATTCCAACCACGTTACCCTGCATGTCTGTGAGCTGCTGGCGTTGTCACAGCGCTCCAATATCTCTAACTCTTCTGAGGGAAATTTGGCAAATATATTATACCTCCAAAATGCCACAACGACATGGGCTGCTTGTTGTGTGAGAGGTTCAGTAGCCAAAAGAACCTACTTTGTCTGTAGCTCGTTGTCACCTGGCTGAAGCAGAATGCACCACTAGGGATTTGCAAGGCAGAATGGCCGCCATTTTTCTACTCTTTCCAGCTTACAAGCATCTGACACCAGTCGATAGTGACGACATTTGCACAACAAAACACTTGCATGGTGAGATGCCAGCCTGCATCGATTGCTACTCCACCAGACCGGGTCACATCCGTTTTAAACATCCTGCCCCCTTTAGCCGTCTCTCGTATACGGAGCGACCAGCAGACCGAAACAACAAAAGTCCAAACTAGCGAGAATCACAATCCCTATTTGCAACTAGCCTGCTCAGAACTGCAGCTCCTTGTTTGGTCAGAGAAATAAAGTGAGCCAGCGTCTGCAGAAGCTTATTTGACTTTGCCATATGCAGCCCGAATATCAGCAAAATATGATATGCATGCTAAAGTACAGCTAAAACCAACGGCTGAGTGGTGTCGGCATGTCGACCAGCCTTCAGTACTTGTCTATTGGTGTGTGTGTGTGTGTTTCCTATTGGGACTGGCGTTTGCTGATAGAACGAACCTTGGTGCTATATACGCTGATCTCTCCATGCAAAAAACGGCCTCTTTGTCTTCTGTTTATGCGCTAAACGTCATATTCGCATACTGAACACAGCTTAACTATAGCCTTCCAAATGAACAACAAATGTGTGCACTATGCTAGGTGCTCCCCAACAGTTTCCGGTGCAAATGAATCGGTACCGGTCGCATATATAAACGACTTCACGGTCTAGGAACTAGGCCAACCAAACACCCCATCTACAGATTACTCTACACGTTCTCCCCTTCTGCAATCACGCACGCTCTCCTCATACGCTAATACCTCCCTTCCCCTTTTCTAGTCACGACTTTGCACCCAATATGCGTTTCTTCGTTGCCTCGTTCTTTCTTGCCGCCACTGCCATGCCCCTTGAGCTCGGTAACCATGCTGACCTCACCAATATTGTTGCTGGTACCTCCTCGAACGGTGCTGCTGCCAACGCAGGCCATGCGGCTGCTGTTGCCGCCTCCGATACTGTTTCTGCCTCGGCTCCCCCTGTCCACGCTGCTACTTCACCCAGCACTACTGCTACTGATGTGAACCGGGATGATGCTGATGCTAAAGCTGATCCTGTCGATGTCAATGCTACGCCTAGCGGCGTCATTGCCAATGTTGGTTCGGTCGACGCCTCAGCTGGACAGAACCGTGCTAATCCCTCGGTGAGCCCCAACGGTGCCGACGCTACCAAGCCATCCGCTGCCATCTCGCCGATCAAGGCTAATGTGCAGAACCTGATCAAGATCATCTTGGACCCGAAGCTTCTGGAGAAAATGAAGCAGACCCTTCCCTGCCAAGACCCTCCTGGCCAACTCGTAGTACATCGAGGCTGTCCTGAAGAATCCTCAGTCGGCACTGGCCATCCTTGGCGTCAACTCGCTGTCTCAGCTTTCATGAATAGAACATAGTGCTGCTTGCTTTCTGCTGAAATTTTACAGTTCATTCAAAAAGTACATTTGTGCCGTTGTTTAAGAAAGAAAAATACCAAACTTTCTTCAATGTTACAGCGTCATTTTGCATATACATGTCGATCAGCATTGCATTTGTTAATTCCGTGTTTAGCTCAAGGGGAATAATATGTACAAACTTGTTTGCTGCCTCTGCTGCTGGACAGAGTTTCGAAATTCCGCCAAAGACCAGTCAGTTGCAAATGTCAGACCAGGTATGTCTTCACCTCTAAGGCAGCTTGATGCTCCTCCCACCTCCAGTTCCCCTCATATTCAATAATTCCGGACCCCCTCCTTCTTTAGTCACACCATTATGTGCTTCTTCGTCGCTTCCTTCGTCCTTGCTGCTGCAGCCAATGCCACCCTGCCCCTGCTCCAGCCCTCGACTTCAGTGGTATCCTTGGTCAGATTAGCGACAAT
>NW_024468325.1:0-41835 GCF_002104995.1 Linderina pennispora | reverse complement strand
CCCACATACAAGCATAGTCGGTCCTGCAGTGCGCGGGCCGTGGCAGACGGCGCACGGAAGCCCGCCCGCAGCGCCAGTCTGCAGATTCTTGATCTCAGCAACAACGAAATCACGTCCAGAGGCCTGGTGAGCTTGCAAGCTTTCCGCCATCCGCAGTGCCGCTGCAGGACCTGTTACTTGAGGAGCAACCGATCCGCGGCTCTCTGCCACTGCAAGACCGCAGTGCTGCAGCCCCAACAAGGACGCCGTGGGATCTGGGCTTATTCCAGGCAGCTGCAGCAGACGAAGAGAACACCAACAGCATCCGCGCATTCCTGGCAGCCATGCCGCTCGCTGCACCAGCAGCAGGCAGACCGAGCGATTAAACTACGGTGCATTGACATCCGCAACAACTCATCGACTGCCATGCGGTATCGGCACTGCAGGATGCGTGGAGGACCTGAACCGCGCGCTCAGCTGGCCATCGGACACACTGTATGGCAGCCGGCTGATGGCGAGCCAGTGTCCCTGATCCGTCCCACAGTCAGGATCCTGTGCGAAGCAATGTGCCCATGGTCCTAGCACGACCGCCACTGACGTACGAGTCGCGGATCTCTCAATTCGAATCGCGCCAGCAGTCTGCTAACCCGCCACAGGCAGGAAGCGACCAGATACTTGGCAGAACGTGCAGAGCTCACTTGGCTATATCGACGCAGACTCGGACGAGAGCGAAGACGAGTATGTGGATGCGCGGCTTGGCTTCAGCATGGAGGCGCTTCCACGCTGCCATGCATGGGCACAGGGAGCAGTCCGAAACGATGCCGTCGTTGCCACCGATCGAGGCGCCGGCTCTGAATGATCTTGACACCTTGTACCGCGAGCCACTGCCGCCGTCTGTCGATCTGGGTGCCGAAATCGCTATGAGCAACGACTCGCGTCGTGTCGTTTGCGGAGGCCGCCGGGGATCAGACAGCGCCTACACGGACAAAGTCGCGGCGGAGGTCGTTCCGTGGGTTCGGGTTTGGCCTGTCGGCAGCGGCGGCGCCAGGCAGCAGGCAGTCGAGCAATGCCAGCAGCAGTGCGTCGGGCAGCCGGCACAGCAGCTGGTCGAGTGGCACCGGCTCGTCGATCGCTGCCAAGCTGGTGCGCCGGCTCAGCATCACCCGCACCGAGTGACAGTTTTTCCTATTCTTCTACTAAATTCCCTGGCTCGCTTCTGGTCGCCCGCTCTCACGAGCAGAGTGATGCCCGCTGGCAAATCCCCTCTTCAGCTGCAACGGGTGTATGCACGGACGAGCAAGGCGGGGAGTGTGACAAAAGAGAAAACCCCCGGCCACTCCAAACAGGGCGGCATCGACCGCTTAGACACTGAAAAGCAAGGCGGCGGTCAGACAAAGCCTTCTCTTCTCCCTATCCACACACCTTCTCGCTGTTTTTGTCCCTCGCTCTATTTTTCTACTACCATGGCGTCGCAGATTCCCTACGAGACATACCAGGCCTCGGCCACCTATCTGAAGTCGCAAATCGGCGACTTTGCCCCCACCATTGGCATCATCTGTGGCAGCGGTCTCGGCACGCTGGCTGACACGCTTGAGGGCTCGGTCACCACCATCCAGTACAACGACATCCCAGGCTTTGTCAAGAGCACTGTCGAGGGCCACAAGGGGCAGCTTGTGTTTGGCACGCTGGCTGGCAAGTCCGTCGTGTGCATGCAGGCCGGTTCCACTGCTACGAGGGCTACTCGGTGCAGCAGGCGACCTTCCCCGTGCGCGTCTTCCACCTGCTGGGCGTCAAGACCCTCCTGGTGACAATGCGCCGGCGGCGTCAACCCGGCCTATGAGGTCGGCGACATTGCCCTTATCTCCGACCACCTGTCGCTGCCGGCATTGCAGGCCAGAACGCGCTCATCGGCCCCAATATCCCCGAGTTCGGCGTCCGCTTCCCGTCAATTTCGGATCTCTACACACCCAGCCTGCGCCGCACAGCTGCCAAGGCGTTCCTGCAGAACAAGCGGCTTAGGGAGGAGCGCGGGTTCCGCGTCCACGAGGGCATCTACGCGTGGTGCTTTGGCCCGTGCTTCGAGTCGCGCGCCGAGCTGCGCGCGCTGAAGACCCTGGGCGCCGATCTCGTCGGCATGAGCACTGTCCCCGAGGCCGTTGTCGCCAAGCACTGCGGCATGGAGGTGCTGGCCATGTCGCTGGTCACAAACAAGTGCGTGGATCGCAAGGAGCCCGACACCATCGCGTCCGTGGAGGCCGAGCTGCGCGGAGAGACCCTGGAGGTTGTCCAGGAGGTGTTCCCGCACCACGAGGAGGTCATGGCCGCCGCTGCTGCGCGCACCCCCGACATCCAGGAGTTTGTTCGCTCGGTTATTCGCGATATTTAGACGCTATTTATTAGGACACAAATGAACTATATACAGCATACTGCCGCTTGCCTTGCTTACTACAGAGATACGACGTGAGGACTGTGAGCAAATGTGCGTTTCGAATTCACATGGCACAGGGTTTCCAGCGTGCTCTCAGGAATAAAATCGGTATGGTTATCAACCTTCAGCAAGCACGCAGAAGCGCACCCACTGTCTGACTGACGTGCAAATGTATAAGGAGTATCATCACCGAGCCAAGGACGTGACTGTGCACCAATTGAAACCTACCCTTGCGATTGAGAATTCGCCAGCTAAAAAATGAGAGCAGAGGAGACAAGGATGCAGCGAGGTTCAAGCAGAAAAAATTTCTCATGTTCATCAAAAGACCGGTTCATTGATCGAGCCGGACAGCAATCGGTCCAGCTCATGCTCTATACACCATGTAGTAGCAACACACGTTCGACGATATATTGTTACACGATAAGGCTCTTTCTCCGGAGCAGCTCCTCCAGCTCGCCCTTGGCATGCTGGTCATAGAGTTCATCGCTACCGCCAATGCTCTTTCCATCGACAAATATGTTCGGGAACGTGTTGCGGCCGGAAACGCTGAGCAGCGCTGCCTTGACTGCTGTGATATCCGACTCCAAAGCCTCCAGCACCTCATACACCAGCCCGTGCTGATCCCGGTACTTGCCCAGCAGCACTTGGCTTTGCGTGAGTATGGACATGTCGTTTTGCTGAACACCATGACGCGGTTGCGCTTGATCAGCTGGTGGACCTTCTTCTCTCGGGCGTCCAGTCCGGGTTCTCCTCGTTCTCTGCCTCTTCGATCTCCTTGGCTATGCTCGACATATTCGCCTGCTCCTGGTCAAACTCGTCCTGTGCAATCGCCTTGCCCTTGACCAGCTCCTCCTTCAGCGCTCCAGAGTCGTACATGCCACGCAAGCCGACCAACCCGCCGACCTCCTTGCCGTTTACAAAGATGGCCGGCAAGGTTGTCGCGCCATACAGGTCCTTGAGCGCCAGCATGAACTCGGCGGCGTCCGCCTGCTCCTCGACCTTGACATACCCGTATTCCAGCTGGTACAGCTCCTTGTATCCATCGACATGGCCTTGACCTTCAGGCTGTCGCTATCAAACGACCGGACATACACCATCAGCGGCGTCCGGGTGACCTCGTCCTTAACGCGGAGCTTCACTCCCTCCTCGTGCTGCGTGACCTTTGCCTTCTCAATGAGCCCGACACAACAAAGTAGTCGCGCAGCTCGCCGGCAACATGCTTCGCGTACACCTCGTCGCTATCGCCAATGGGCGAGCCATTGACGAACATAATGGGGAAGTTGTCGTGTCCCGAAATGTCCTTGAGCGCCTGCTTGATTTCCTCCTCGTCATTGCGGTGATCGACGTCGAGCCACTTGAACTCCAGGCCGTAGTTGAGCTGGAACTGGTGGAGCAGATCCCAGAGCGCCCGCGAATGCACGATCGCGTTCTTGCCGATAACTGCTACATCGAACCTCTTGATGTATGCGTCAACAAACTCACGGCCCTGCAGCTGTGTCGCCTCCGGGAATCCCGCTACGCCGGGTTTGGCTTGACCTCTTCTCCTCCACGGGCTCTGGGGCGCCCAGGAGCGGCACATTGTGCGACTTGAAGGTCTCCACGAGATCGCCGTGCTTCTTGAAGTACGGGATGTCGCCGGGCTGCCCGCCCCAGGCAGTCCTGAACATGTACGTCAGCGGAAAGTTTTGCTTCCCCGACATCTTGAATAGGCGCTGGCGCATGCAAAGAAGTTGTGCGGCTTCTCGTCGATAGCGACCCTGGCCAGTGTAAAGTTGTACGTCTTTTGCATCTCGGCAAACACCTCCAGCGTCTCCTTATCGACAGCAGTCCTGGTGGTAAACACCACCACCGTGTTGTTGTTCAGTGTCTCGGTCAGGAAGGTTGACGCCGTGTCCTCGACCGAATCCCTCAGCAGACCCTTGTGGCTGAGCATTGGGCCCAGGTTCTCCAGCTTTTCGAGCCGCTGGATGTCGTCGTTGCCGCCCACCGACACGCCGTCAATAAAGACGCTCGGGAACGTCGATCGCCCGTGCATTGTGGTCAGCGCCTGCTTCACACCCTCCGGGTCCTCCTGCAGTCCACCTCCACCACAAAGTAGTCGGTGAGACCGTGCTGCTGGCGGTACTTTTCAAGCACGGCCTTGGCCATGCGCGCCTCCGGACACGTTGTCTTGCTGAACATCACCAGCCGGTGCCTTTGCAGAGTGTACTGCACAAAGTACTCGGCCTCGTTGTTGGAGAACCCGAGGTTGTCAATGCTGCTCCAGAAGCTTGCCAGGCTGCACGGGGTGGCTGGGGCTCGTCGGCACGGGGCTGGCGGGCACAAAGGCATCGCTGCTGGACGGCAGCTGGAAAAAGAAGCCCCAGCGTCACAACGCCCAGCAGCACTATGAGCCAGAACCGCTGGCGGTAGAGCGTGACGGTGATGCTCATGATGTATATTCTAGCGTGGTACAAGAAGAATACGTAGGATTGTTGCGAATTCGGAGGAAAGGTGAGGGAGAGAAAAGTAAACAACCAGCAAACAACGTGGTGCTTGCTAAAAATAAGCCGGCCACTCGGTGCCAATCCACACCACTGCTGGTGCGATGCCCTGCTAAAAAAAACCTGCTCAAAGAGGGAGGGTCCGCAAGCATGACGCCCTAGAGCCCGCCGCCAGCGGCAGCATCCTCCCCTTCGCTTCTTGCTGCCCAGCTAATTCGTTGTTTGTTCTTTTCAGTACTCTATTTGTGTATTTCCATTTCAGCACATCTCGCACTCCATTATTTTTTCCAACACACGCCATGAGTCAGAGCCGTATGCGTTTGCCGCCGTCGCTTGCCGGGGCGTACAGGGTTACCCGTGATATCGGCCAGGGCGCTACGGTCTTGTCTGGTAAGTAATAGACGAGCCTACTGCTGCTGTGGAGATAGTGCCGCGCCGTAATGCTAACACGCCTTTTGCTCCTAGCGAGGCCGAACACATTGAGACTGGCCAGCGCGTGGCCATCAAGAAGGTGTCCCGTGTGGGCGAGCGGGACGTGCTGGCGAAGCGGTCGCTGCGCGAGATCAAGCTGATGCGGCACTTTAGCGGGCACGAGAACATCATCTCGCTGCTGGACATCGACGTGGCCAACACGCCCGAGTTCAACGAGATCTACCTGATCCAGGAGCTCATGGAGGCCGACCTCCAGCTGATTATCAGATCTGGCCAGCCGCTGTCGGACCCGCACTTTCAGTATTTTTGTTCCAGCTCTGCCGTGGCCTAAAGTACATCCACTCTGCAGGCGTGCTGCACCGCGACCTGAAGCCCAGCAACCTGCTGGTGAATGCCAACTGTGCCCTGCGCATCTGCGACTTTGGCTTGGCACGCGGACTGGCTGAGACCCCCGAGGGCAACGCTGGGTTCATGACCGAGTATGTCGCGACGCGCTGGTACCGCGCCCCCGAGATCATGCTGTCGTTCCTGTCGTACACCAAGGCCATCGATATCTGGTCCGTCGGGTGCATCTTTGCCGAGTTGCTCGGCGGCAGGCCCCTGTTCAAGGGCCGCGACTATGTCGACCAGCTCAACCAGATCCTGCATATTCTGGGCACGCCCGCTGACGAGACCCTGAGCCGCATCGGCAGCGACCGCGCGCAAATGTACATCCGCTCGCTCCCGTATATGCCCAAGGTCAGTTCTCGACCCTGTTCCCCGAGGCCACGCCGCTGGCGCTTGATCTGCTCGAGCGTCTGCTGGATTTCGACCCCAGCACGCGCATCACCGTCGAGGAGATCCTGGCCCACCCGTATCTGGCCGCCTACCACAATGTCGAGGATGAGCCCTCGTGCCCTGTCCCTTGCGACATGTCGTTCGAGGCCGTCACGGCCATGCCCCAGGTCAAGCGCATGATTATTGACGAGGTCATTGATTTCAAGCGCTCAGCAGAGCAGGCTGCCCATGAGGACGAGGAGATCGCCGACGACGGCAACATCCAGCAGTACTATGAGCAAGATGCCGACATGGCCACCAGCGCGATTCCCGAGGGCGCCGGTGCATTTGCAGCTGCTCGCGAGTTCCGCGACGCGAACTATGGCCAGGCTGGATATGAGGACGATGGTGAGCTTGGTATGGCTGCGGTGCATGGACAGAGCGCGGATGGAACGTCGCAGATGGCCGACCAGGATGCGCGCGCTCTGGAGCGTGAGCTGGCAGGCGAGAGTATGGCCTACTAGTGTATGCACCGCCCTGCGTATTTAATATTTCCTCTCGCTACTCTAACCAGTACATATGACTACATGGTGTTGACACGGCTAATAAAAAGAATAGCACAACTGCATCAGTAGCAAGAGAATTGCAAAGACATGCTGATATTTTACATAAAAATAGAACGATTTAACCGGATGGCTGCTGCCAAGAGGAGTCAGCGGAAGTAGCCGGTGCACGATTGGGCGGGCCTCGTCCCAAGGCCCATGGATCTCGTTCTTGTACCGCTGGATCCAGATCAGCCACAGCGGACACCCAAAGGTGATGAACAGCGTGCCAAGCACATGTATCATTGCGACTGCCTGCGAGATGTCCAGAAACAATACCCATGCCAATAGCGCCAGCACCAGCGTCATGATCATCGATGCCTTCGCCGAAATACGCTTCAGGTACCGGCGCATGATTGGGAACAGGGCAAACCACTCGAGAGCAAACGACAAGAACGCAAACACACACATGTTGCTATCAAGCCGCGACGCAAGCAATACGCCAGCCAGAACTGCTGCGTTCAGGGACACACTACCCGGAAACCGTATATTGGTCAGGTTCCCCGTGCTGTAGTCATGGAACGCCAGGTTGCCGAAAAACAGCATCACCGTCATGGCCCAAATCGTGTCGTTGCTAGTGTCTTCAGTCAGCGTGCGCAGGATCGGTGAGAGCCCAAACAAAAGCAGAGTGAAGAACACAGCGCCTTTTATCAGATTCCACCGCTCCACGCGCTGCTCAGGGGTGCGCAGCGAGTAGTTCAGCAAGCCCCAGAACCCAAACCCCCACCATCGTCAAAGTTGTCGAGCCCCAGACAAGCGCCTCGCCCGTCAGGCTGCCGCGGCGGAGATTAATAAATACCGCCAGAAACACCATGATGCTCGACAGGTGCTGCGTCACCACCGTTGTCTGCTGTACCACCGTCGAGTAGTCGTACATGCGCACGTTTGTGTTCTTCTGCAGTTCCATTAGGAACGTGTCATCGACATAGTCGTCGGCATAGTCCTGCTTAATGTACAGAAGCTTGCGCCATGGCTTCCGCGCCTGCACCAATGCAGGCGTCACGGTCTGCGTGGAGCTGGCTGTGGTTGGCTGTGTGGGCTGGCTGGCTGCAGGCTTACGGAACATGTCGCGGGGCAGGGTACCAAAGAGGCCTGCTGGATTTTGGTGCCACTGTTGGCGTGTCAGAGTCGGTCGCTATTGTCGGGTCGCTGGTGTTGCTCGCTGTTTTGCGAATTCCTTCTCGTGCTGCTGCCTCCTGCTGATTGTCCCGCCTGCGGCTGAGAAAGGGAACGCCTATCCTCGTAGGCACTATCTTCATTTTTGCCAAACTGTCTTCCAGCGATGTGATTAAGAAAGTAATAGAAAATGCACCAAAATGAGAAAAGGGCTTGAGAAACAGCTGGTGGCAGCACTTTTGCTCCCAGACAAGGTCGAATCACGTGCATGACAATGTGATCTGATTCCAAGATCTCGCAGCCCGACCTGATACCTGGCTGCATGGATCTGAGCTTGCAGATCTCCAGGTGTCATTTTCCCGTGAATTTCCATGCTGCGCAGACTCGCCACTGCCCGGCTGCTGCTGGCCCAGATATGCGAATAGGTGTTCCCTGCACATACGACATACGTAGCCGGAATGTCCTCATGCGAAGAACCGCGAAAAGGTCGCGAATCTTCCTGGTTGACATAGCCTGTCGATCCACGATGCATTTCGTTGAATCTATTTTGGTCCGCCCCCCTCATCTGTTTTTGCTAGTTAGTACCAGCACCGCTTGTAGAGCAGTTCTGGCGCCATATCAGCGGTGCCAGAGCATCTGTGCCGTATGTAGCTGGCCCAGCTTACATAAGTCGAACGGAGCGCGTCTGACACGCGTCATGTCCTGCAGCTCGCGGTGAGCTGTTGGGTTGTTCTGCGAGCTGTGGTGTCAATCAGTCGCTCCAAAGCGATTCTCTCCCCACTTTCCACCAAGGACGTATGCTGTCAGTTCCGTCATGGGCAGGTCTAGGTGCAGCAATGAATGCTAGCCAGGACCTGCATGTATGCCCAAGAGAAATCACGAGATGCGCCTTGCTATGAGAAAGAAGCCTCTATTCATGAGGTGCCGTAGCTGGGAGATACATGCGCTTGTAGCTATCGACAACAAAGAGCTCTCCCTCTTCCGCCCGGCTCCACAGAATTTATTTTGTTTCCCTGGTGTCTCGGTAGTATTTCAGAGACGCCTGCCGTTGCTCACTGCCCCCCCCCGCCTATCGCCCCCGTGGTCAACAAAGAAGAAATACAGCAGTAGCAGGCTCTCGTGAAAATAAAGACAATCTCGATAATTTCTTGTTCACTCTTCATCGCCAGTACCTTTCACGCTAATGGATACACATGTATACTCGGCCGCTGCTACGGGCGCTATGCACATCACACCACACAAACTGGCCCGGCCGCACTCGCAGCTGTTGATCACAAAGAAGCCAAAGCGCCGCACGCCGCTCCAGAACATCCACATCCGCGCGCTCGAGCACGGGTGGCGGGTGCCTGTTGCCAATACGCCGCTGGGCGTGATAAGCAAGGATGAAAACGCCCAGATACACATACTTGGCATGCCGCTGCGTCGCCCGCGCCAGCGCACTGCACCGCGCCACTCGACCCGGCGGGTCCTGCAAAGCAGTGGTATCGGGAGCCGTAGGCATCTGGCAGCCGTACCATTTGCGTTCTAACGACAATAAATCGCTTGCAGAACCGTGACAGCGCGGTTCGGACCGCAGCGCGGTGATCGACCGATCCCCACTGATTGATTGCATGGGCTAGATTAACAGATATAAAATGTTTGCAGTTTAAAAGCCGACGCTGGCCGGACGCAAACGATCAGGCTTCCTTGTCTCTCCTCTCTTTGTCCGATAGCTCTATAAATAATCAACTACTTGGTAAGAGGTATGCATCTCCACGTAGTTCCTGCCCTGTGCTGTTTGCTTGATAGTGATGATCACAATAGACCTGTTCTGCAGCGCCGGCCTTACGAGGACTGGCTGCTCTGGAGATGAACCTATATTGCCAAAATAACTGAATCCAATATGCAACTGTTGCAGCTTTTTATATCCTTCGACCAACGGACCATATCTACTGACCATGCTGTTTGAGTTTAGGTAAAGTTGGCGACGCGGCCCTAGTGCTTCTGTAGCTGTTTCTGCATGTGCTTGTAAATAAACTTAACTCTATGAAGCGTTGCAGTGAACCTTGATTACATCGTCTAAGCTCTCGAGATCCTCGATGGCCGATTCAACCTCCGCTGTCTGCTCCTCGCTGAGATCGACCGTTGTGTTTTGGGATGTACGTGCCCTCCATGCGCTCCACTGCGTACTTGTGGTCGCCTGTCAGCGCCTTAGATACCGTCTGCAGCTCGCTGAACTCGCAAACAACCTCGACCTTGCCATCGCCGAGGTCCTCGATATCCTCTGCACCGGCCTCGATAGCCTTGTCAAACATCTCGTCCAGCGAATCCTCTGCCTCGCCATTCGAGAACCAGATCAGCCCCTTCCTGTCGAACATGTAGCTGACGGGCGCCATGGCTCCGCCATTCTTATTGAACTTGTTTCTGATCGCCTTGACGGTCCGATTCTTGTTGTCCGTGAGACACTCAATAACCAGCGCAGTGCCGTGCGGCCCGAGTCCCTCGTACACGATGGCCTCGGCGGATGAGTACTCCTTGGACGTGGCCCGCTTGATTGCGCGCTCGATCGTGTCCTTTGGCATGTCGACGTTTTTGGCGTGCTTCATCGTTGCTGCCAAGCGCAGGTTAAACGCCGGGTCGGAGCCGCCCTCTACACTGTGTCCCGGGATTTAGCGATGTGCTGCATACTGCATACAGCGCTAGTTTCTAATTCCTACCTTTTGCCGCGGCGGTAATATCCTTGGACAGATTCGCAAACAGGGTGCCCTTTTTGACATCCGCCGCGCCCTTTGAGTGCTTGATCTTTGACCATTTGCTGTGTCCCGCAAACCGCTTCTGACCGCCCAGCATGGCGCATGCGGGAAGTGCTGGCTGGACCCGTCCCGCGCGCAGCATTGCCAACACCGCACAGCGACTGGCCCGAGTGAGATGCATGGTATTATTCGAGAATATGGCTCGTGACGCGTCTGCCCTTGGAATTTCCCAGAAGAAAAAGTGGAATTCAGAAAGCAAAGAGATAGCGCCTAAAGCGCTGGCTGATCGGGGGCGATAAAGAAACCGACGTGGCTGATCGGCTCCTGATAGCGGCTTGCAGCTCAGGGGGCGGTGACTCTCCACGCAGCGCTTATCGCAGCTATCTGCCAGAAAATGGGCGCGTGCTGGAAATTCGGCGCCCTTTGAAAAATCTGGTCGAACGACCTGCCATTTCTGCTTGCCCTGGCAGGTCCTCTGTGCTTGAGTGCTCGGAGGCATTGCTCAAGCCAGGCCAAAGAGAGAACAGCCCGTATCGGGCCTGCTGACACAGCTTCCTTTCGCGCACCCAGGGAAACAGGCAGAGCTCCAAGGACAGCGATCGCCGCTGATGGCTAAGGCGCATTTTTCTGTCAAATGTCCCGAGCTCGCATGATCGATAAGGGCCACTCTGTCGGGCTTCTGGGTATCAGGCACCATCAGCGAGCCCAGCAGAACCCAACCGCTCGCCAGGGGCCATATGGATTTTCTCGACAGAAGCTTACAAACGCGGCTGACTATCGTTTTCTAATCGCTGGTGGCAGGAAATGGCGCTTTTGGTACCTGCGAGAAAGTCAGTGCACCTTGGCTCAGGCCATCGTGTTAGCCGCAGGGCACAGCACACTGAAAACTGCCTCCGTGCGCAGATACGCTAGAGCCACCCCTCAGCGCGAAACCGGGCGGTCTAAGCGCCCCTCCGCCCGTTTGCTCCCGCTGAAAAGCGTGGTTTTGTTGCCAGGCGAAAAAAGCGGTCACAAGCCCGTTTGAAAAATTAATCGCCCCTCTCGCCTGTCCAGCACATGCAAGGCCCAGGGGCGAACCCGACGGCCTCGCACCGGCCAATCAGCGACCAGCAGATGAATGCTGATGAGCAGAGATGGGCGTCATTTCTCTTTTATCGCGTCTGATCAGTTGGCGCAATTGGCCTGTGAAGAGTTCCGCAAGTCTCCTACGTGGGCCGCACAGCTCGGCCTGTATACGTCGAGGATTTTGTGACCAACGTCCTAATATTACTATCCACCTGAGCACATTTCGTATAAATGCGCCACCGTGGCCACCCCCTCCATGTTTCAGAGACGAACCAGATAACCCTAGACTCTTCCACACGCAGTGCCTTACTCACTCGAGACCTTCTTGACTTTTCCTTCGAAGGAGCGCCGCCTTGTACTTTTTTCATTTTATTTCTCGTTTGATTTCGCTCTCTTCGTGTGCTTCCTGTACATCACATTTCCAGCCTTTGAGCCATGACTAGTACCAGCGATATTGACATGGGTGCTACGGTCTGGATGATGGCATCGACTGCTCTAGTGTTCCTGATGATCCCTGGCCTTGGCTACTTTTACAGCGGGATGGTCCGTAGCAAAAATGCCCTCTCCCTGGTGTTCCTCTGTATGGTGTCGCTGGCAGTAGTAACCATCCAGTGGGTGATGTTTGGCTACTCGCTGGCCCTCTCTGAGACCTCACCCAGCCGTTTCATCGGCAATATGCGGCACTATTTCTTCCTGGACGTCAGCTACGAGCCCCACCCCAATGCGCCGACCGTCCCCGGCATTGTCTTTGCCATATACCAATGTATGTTCGCCGCCCTTGCCCCCGGCCTGGCCATCGGTGGAGCCGCTGAGCGTATCCGGATCCTGCCCACCATCTTTTACGTGTTTGTGTGGACAACGCTGGTCTACGACCCGATCGCTTACTGGGTGTGGGCGCCCAACGGCTGGCTGTTCAAGTTTGGCGTCTTGGATTTTGCCGGCGGCTGTGCTGTCGAGACCGCCTCAGGCTTTGCTGCTCTGGCGTTCTACTTTGTTCTCGGCAAACGCAAGGGCTTTGGCGAGGAAAAGTGGGAGCCACACAACTACCTCAACATCATCCTCGGCACTGCCTTCCTGTTCTTTGGTTGGTTTGGGTTCAATGCCGGTGCTGCTTCCCTGGCATCAGGCAAGGCCGGAATCGCCTTTTTGACTACGATCCTGGCTGGTGCTGTCGCGGGCTGTGTCTGGGTCGCCCTGGCTTACCATCGCGAACACAAGTTCTCGAGCTTCCATTTCTGCTCCGGCGCTGTCGCCGGCATGGTCGGTGTGACACCTGCTGCCAGCCTCGTCAGCACCTGGGCCGCTTTCCCCATGGGCGCGATTGTCGGCGTTTGCTGCTTCTTCATGATTGACTTTAACCTGCGTCTCGGCATTGACGACTGCATCGACGTGTTTGCCGTGCACGGAATCGGTGGCATCCTTGGCGTGTTCCTCACCGGCGTGTTCGCCAACAGCAAGGTTATTGGGCTTGACGGCACGGAGTCATCAGGCGGCCTGATCAACGGACACGGGAAGCAGCTATATATTCAGCTGGCAGCCTTGGCCGTATCTGCTGCCTGGTCGTTTGTGCTGTCGTATATCATTTTGACCGTCATGAACTGGATCCCGATGTTCCGCTTCCGTGTTGACCCGGAGCAGGAGGACCACGGAGTGGACTTTGCTGAGCTTGGTGAGGCCGGATACAAATTCATTGACGAAATTGCAAAGTCCCATGCCAGTATGATGAATATCTACCGGTCGGCTACTCCGAGCATCAGCGAGTCGCTCCAGGATCCGAGCAAGGAGCGCCCGGTTATTCGGGAGGTTTACTCGAGGCTTCCTGAATCTACTACTGACACTTCCATCCCAAGCGATACTGCCTAGTCTATCACTTGCAAATTGCACTACACCTCTGTACATTTATACAAACACTTTTCCTTTCCAAATACAAATACTGTATATTGATATACCACCGCTCTGGCAGGCCAAAGAAAACATAAATTTAATGCCAAAACAAAATCTAATACTGGTGCCATTTCTAGTTACAAACCGACACCAGGAACCAGCATCTCTGAAATTCTGACTACCCTTTATTCCACCTGCTTTATTCTATGTGCGACAACGGGCACATGGCATATGGTATACTAATGCTGGGATTTAAGAAGCTAGTGTCCACAAAAGAGGAATATCCAAAACTTATTTCAAAACTGATACGACTTGGAGACAGTATCATACGATGCGCGGGCAAGCGGATTCAAAAGAACAGCGGACTCTTGGTCATCGGTATACGGCGGTGAGTCTTTGGTCTGAACGAAACCATGGCTTCCAATAAGGGTATCCTGCCAGTAGCGACACGATTTTCCTTCACGCAACTTGACTTTGCCATTATATTCGTCTAGCTGATCCTTGCCCAATGTTGCCAAGAGATAGTCGGGGTGCACGACCAGCATCTGGCAACCGACTTGCCCGAATCCAAACGACGACATGATTGCTGCCTTTACTCCTCGCGTTTGGATTGACCGATTGGGGTATACAAGGTACTTGTGCTGCCTAAACTCCGGATCAATGTCATCCGCGTTGCGGTTGCCTGGAATGATACCGGTCTGCATTGTTTGCAGCACACCATTCATCATGCATGCGGCAGAGCCTCCTCGCAAATGGCCAATTAGCCATTTCTGGCAGATGACAGGGAGCGCGTGTCCTGGCGTACGACCCAGATGCTCCATCTGCTTACAGTAGACCTCAGATTCATTCGTGTCATTTATCTGTGTCGATGTCCCATGGAATGAGGCAACACCAATGTCATCTACCGTCAGACCCCAGACGGCGAGAGCACCGCGTATCGGCGAGATGTGTGGGTTTCCAACCCAGAACTCGTTGCCCCATGCGTCACGCGCTTCCTTCTTTCTCTTGTCAGCCTCCGCGTGGATAACCGTCATGCGCTTTCTAATGAACCTGTCTTGTTCAAAGCAGTCCCCCTGTGCAGGGTGGATTTCCTGGGCATCGCGCCTGGCACCCATCTCTTCTTTCACTACCCATTCATCAATACACTCTACCCAGCCTTCCAATTTTGCCCGACGGTACTTTACATCGAGGTAGAGTTCCGAAACCTCATCGTTCGGGTGATGAACCTCGCGTGCAACACTCACAAGACCCTGTCCAGGGGCAGGGAGGTTGCGGCCTTCTTTGTCGGATGCTATGGAAGTCATAGCAACAATGCCGTAAATTGGCGATCCAAACTCGATCGCAGCCGAGGCAGACATGAGCATCACGACACCAGCGCCAGTACTCTCCACAAAGCCATTACGAGTCGTTGTGCATGGTCTGGATGCCTCCTTCAATGTCCGGCCACGGGCACTGTCTTCCATATTATCGACTGTCGCACCCATCGGAGCAAATGCATAGTTCGTGCCTTCTCCGGTATCCTCGAAGCCACCAGCAAGCATAACCCTCGCCTTTCCTGCCTTGATCGTGCTTATTGCCACGTCGACAGATACGTGAGATGTACCACAGGCTGCGACGATTGGCATTATCGGGCCAGACGATGACAGGAGCAACATGTTGACCCATGCCCCAGGTGAGTTAATAAAGATCTCCTTAATCAGGTCCGCTTGGATTTCAGTATCATGGAAACAGCTCTTGGTCATCTTCCGAAGTGCATCAGTGCCTCCCATTCCCGAGCCCACAGTTGTTCCTACCTCTGTCACATGGAAGTACTTGTAGAGCTCGTACGGATCGGTGATACCGGCTCGCACCAGCGCCTCCACCGTTGCAACCAGTGTACATAGGGCCATTGGGTCCACCTGCTCTATGATCTCCTGGGGAATGCCATAGCGCTCTGGGCTCCATCCAGTGGGAAGCTGGCCAGCAACAACTGTATTCATCTGCAGCGCCTTTGGGACCATGATCACGGCGCCCTTCAGCAGCTTGACAGACCACGACCCATCTGGATTCTCCCAGGTGTCAACCTTGTCGCCATTTTCACGAACAAAGTTTTCTGCCTCTTCAGCTGTCGTCTCGAATGTCTCCAGATCATGAGTAATCTGCAGTTCTCGGTATATCAATTTCTTGTTCGCGTCGAATCCATCAACCAACTCTGGCTCGACCATGCGGATCCCAGTGTGCTCAAGTATCTGCTTCTCGTATTTTGCCTTCACATCTATATCGCGGATTGGCTCATCCGTTACTGTGTCAACCCAGCCCGCATAGTTCTCATTTGACAGCGGCAATGGCCCGTTGTGGTGTTTGATGAACCCCATGATCCACGCTAGCTCGATGCAGCCTTCCAGCGAGAACTCACCGTATGCCTCCATCTCCCAGCGTGAATGCGAGTGTCCATATGGTCCAAACTCGCCATATCCGGCAATAACGACAACCTTGTCCAAGTTGACCATGCCCTGCAAGTACCGCAGATGCTCAAGCTCAGCATAGGTCTTGGCAGGCATCAGGCTTACTGAGTGGTTGGCAAGCGGAACTGTCGTTTCATGCTTGTTGTATGGGAAGGTGTGCTCACTATATAGCGAGCTTTGGTCCTCCGTGAGCCCGCTCAAAACTGACTTTCTGCAAGAAGACGCCTGCAGGATATTTTGTCGTGTGATATCCAGGTTGCGAACACTGGCAAAGTATTGTTCACCTGGCCCAGTGAAGTCTGCATAGACAGGGTGGTCCTGGACAATGTCATCAATACCTTCATGCAGCAACGTAAGAATATTGAGGGACATCTCCTTTGGAGAAAACATGCGCATACCAGAGCGCTCAATCTCACAAGCAACCATACAATCCAGGTTGTTTTGACTAGCGTCTCGTACCCAGCCCATGGCTGCCATCGTGACATCGACATTTTTTGTGCTGGGTTGCGGACTATTTCCGAAAAAGGTCGCCTCTATGGCAGCGGATATCTTTTGATGCCAAACGTTATTCTTCTCGCTAAATGTAGCTGCTGAAACAGGAACAATGACACGCGTTGTCGATGCTGACGTTCTGCTAGGAGCTTTCACCTTTTCCAGGCAGTCGATCAGCATGCATATGTTGGTGGCATTTGTCCTCAGCACACTCTCATCTGGCGCTGTGTCTACTGTGCCGCTAGCAGTACTGCTCATTGGATCTCCAAAAAGAATAGCATAGTCCAGATCCCATCCCAAGCTCTGCCCATCCACTGGGCTACTGTAAATGTAGGAAACAAGAGCCTTTATGTCAACAGTGGAGCCCAGGTTAAATGGGACAACCACCAGCTCCGACCCACGGCTACCAAATCTCTGGTATACTCCTTCAAAGAGTGTGATGGATTCCCGACTGAAATCTGATGCTGTTGCAATCACCTTTGCACCACCCATGAGGAGCCCCTGCAGCACCTCGGTAGCAACTGTGCCAGGCCTGCACCCTGTTACCAGCGCTGTTTTCCCCTCGAATGATAGCCCGCTTGTGCAGATATCTGACAAGCATTGAATGTAAAGTTCAGTTAAGGATGAACTTTGTACCCAGCCACCAGCGCTCGTGCGCTCTTTAAGGCAGATTACTGGAGAATTACTAGTCGAGCCTCCCATTTGGGCAACATACGACTCCATATCGGGAACATCGCTGCGCTCAACCTCGTCGTACAATATATCTCCGGACTGGGTCATGGTCGCTGATGGACGAGTTGATGGTCCAAATATTTTGTATATAGGTGATTCCCCAATATGGTGCTCGCAAGACTGACATATTGACTTCAAAACAAGAGAAGCATGGTCAATCGAATGCTGGTCACTATCCATAAGTAGCGCAACCTGGCTTGATAGGAACGTCAGCAACTCCTTACTGGCGCAGTTTCTCAAGCGCAAAAGCCGAAGTTCATCCATTAGAATCGCCTCTGCATCATTGATACTGCGCTTGGTGTCGACAACAAGCTCAAATGCATCTTGGCGAGCCCAGTTCCACCATGATTTGTAGAGCCGAGCTTTCAGCGCATCAAACACAGGGCGGATGTCGTAAATGAATTTTGAACCCTGGTCTCTTTGAATTGATGCCAATTGCTCTTTCAGGTCAGCAATTTCAGAGTTGGCTGCCACCAATTCTCGTTCGCATTTGCGTGGGTCGAATCCGATATGTTCTGCCAAACTACGCATTTGCTGCACAGCAAGAGCACGCTGAGACTCTTGGATACGACTTAGTTCTGCACTGCTGATTGTGACATTTGCTGGCCCAGAACTATGCTCGTTTCCCTTAGCCTCATATGAAATGCCTACCCGTTCAGCATATTCCTTGGCTACGGGTTCAAGCCACGCCCTTGCCTCTTCTTCGCTCCCCAAGCGAGACTTTGGCTCATTAGGCAATGCAACAAGCAAAAGCCCGCTCTGCCTGTGTGGTCCCAGACCATACTCGGACTGGATGTATTCACGGATCTTTGAGTACGAAAATCCACCTGGCATCTTTGTGCTGAGCATCTTGGAGATGAGAGCAATGCTTTGTGTGCCCAAGGTTCCGCTAAATGCAGAGAATTGGCTCCCAAGTCCACCAAGTGGTAGTTTCTCGGCACCCTCCTGAATTGTTGTCTCGAATTCCTTCTGCAGCGAACCAAAGAGGTCATTGATCAGCGTCGACTTCCCACCTGCCAGGTCGGCTATGTTCTTACTGGCGGTAACCTCTTGCAGCCTCTTTTTCAGCTTGTATGCGACCATACTCTGGATGATCTCCAGTGGCTGAAGGGGCGTATCAACGAGTGGCCTGCGTGTTGGTATAGGCACATTTGCTGAAACTGGATTCTCTTCAGCAGCTTTCGTTGGCGGTTTCTCAGCTGTGATCTCCGCTACTGGTGGGGCTGCTCCAGTCGCACTCTGCAGATCCAGGTAGTATACCTCATTCCTGTTGTGCAATATATGCAGAGTAGACACACTGCACTCGGCAAACAACGGCTGTTTCAGCGATCTCTCTGCCATTCCACAGAGAGTAGGTCCTGGTCCAATTTCGATAAACCGCTTAGTGTTGCGGCTGAGGAACAGAACATCCTGAATCTCAATCCAGCGCACAGGTGATGCAAACTGATACGCAAGTATTTCGACGAGTAGGACATGTGCGAGTCGCTGCATCCCGTGGTTGGACTCTATTTCAGATTCTTGCCATGTGGCGAGCACTTCAGAGATAACCTTCGATTTCGTGATTGAATGGACATCCTCACAGTACTCACGCGAGACATCGAATGGGGCAGCCGTGACGTTAGGGATATATTTCCCCACAATTCGTCTGCAATCAACAGCTGAAGCTGGGATACTGCGCTCCAGTACCTTGCGGAATGTTGCAACTGAGCTACCAAGGCGACTTGAATGGGATGGGACATCTACACCAGGAATGACTGTGGTGGCGATTCCGTTCTTTAATGGAGCAACGACAGGCTTAGACGCCGTATCACTCACAAATGTGGCTATCGCCTGCATGCCGCTATCAGTAGATATATCGGCGTTTTGTCTTACAATATGGTCGATGGTCAGCTGGAGAGCATTTAGTGTTGACAGATGGCCTGTAACAACATATTGCGATCGCTCCACATTGTAGTTGATGATCTCCAGCAGCTCATCGCTATTCGCTCGCAACATATCGATAACAAGCTTCAGCTGTGCGATGTTGAAATTTCTTCCAGCACGAGATGGGTTGATGGCAACCATGGCATAGTGGGAAAGCCCGCTATCGTCACGCTCAACCGATGCATGCAGCAGCAACCCGCGATATAATGCAATGTCAACAGCTCCCTCCACGCTCACAATCTCACCCATTGCTGCGAGTGAACCAAACTCACCGAGCGAATGGCCAGCAAACGCAGCACCAGTCTGAACTAATCCCTTGGCACGCAAGTCCGCAACACATGCCAAGGCAAACACTGTCTGGATGGGCTGAGTGAACAATGTAGCATTAAGCAAACCATTCGCCGAAAAATGGGTATAGCTGGCTGAACGACTGGTAATGTCTGGGAACAGAGGGACGATCGTACCATCCTCTGCCTGTCTGGTCATATCCATATACGTCTGCCGAATGCTCTTTCCAGATTTGCCACCAAACCGCACAGTCACCTCGGTAGGATTGTAGCGAACGATATCCAGGATTGACACACCGTATGTTTTGATCGAGTGTCTGTCGGCACGGTCCCAGACAAGCCTTGCCGCATCGGAAGAGCCATACAGATCCATGCCCATGCCAGCGAATTGTGTACCTTGTCCAGTAAACACATATGCAGTTGTAGGCTGTTCAACTTTTGCTGTGTATTTGGTGATTTGCATGCCCTTTTCGTCTTCAACATGTCCTTTCACCATCAACAAGCCATCCTTCATGCCTGTGATCCACATCTTTGGCAGGAGCAGGGCACCTGCATAACTCGCTGAAGTAAAGAAAGTTGAATATCCACGGATCCGTGTAATATCACCATCGGCGAGGCGCTTAGCAATTGCGGATTGTACGCATCCGGAAATCCAGTTTATGTTAATGACGACATTGGGAAATCCCGTAGCACTCGCCATGTACTGGTTAAGGTAAATGGGGGTATTATCGTTGGTAATTGTGGCAAATCTCCGGTTATCTTCAATCGTCACAGGGAGTCCTTTGTTGAGTTTGCCAATACCCGTGACTTCTATCCCATCACCCTCAAAAGCAACAACAGGCGAAGTGAGGTGTCCATGAAGGAGGATATAGTCGGTTACAGGATTTGAGTGTGACTCACCACCGACATAGTGAACAGCTGCTACGTGCACACGCTCACCAGGGGATTTTACGAGCCAGACATCTCCGTCGGTGGTTATGCTTCTAAAGACAGTTTGCGACTTGAAGCGATATTCAGAAGTGAGCTCGAATTGCAAAGTCGATCCGATAGGAATGGCTTTGTCAAGATCATCATCAGGAATAAACCATTCTTTGGAAAGCAGCACGGACAACTCATCTCCAGAGGTGATGTGGAGCTGCATTGGTTCCTCCTCCACACACTGGAAAGAGCGCCTCATGTCTAAGACGAATCCCATGAATCTCACAGTACTATCCATGGATGCAAACTCTTCTCCATCTCGGAAGAATCTAGTCTTCACCAGGATGCGTTCACCGTCAGGGTGATGTACTATCCCAGTCACATACACCTTCATGTCAACAGCGTCGCCTACCCGCAGTGGCCTTGCCCCATCAGCAAGCGTATAGCTGTTGCCGATTTGCATCATCCGAAGCATCTTCAGCTGATAGTCTTTGCCTGCTGATCTCAAAGCGATGCCTCTATATTGCAGCCCAAGCAATATATCGACTGGAGCAAGCTGCGGGGTACCATCAGATGTGGCACCAGTATTGTCGCCACTGGATACTGCCTGGCAGTAGTTCTTGACTGTGTCTCTGTCAATCGAATGGCCCTTTATCCAAACGGGGGTCGAGGGGTATGAAGCATAGTCAATTGCGTCCGTATTGAAATCATCCTGATTGAACCAATATGCGAATAGGCTCAGTGTAACCCTTGCATAGTCGTCAAGAAGGACTTTCAATGGGGCGAACGGTGATGCGGGATTGAACTTGCACCTCATAGCAAGAATAGTCTGAGGGCGCTTAATAAATATCAGTGTGATATCAATCGCGAGTACGTTGTTTTCGCCCATTCTAAAATACAAATCGACCTGGCCATTCCGTGAGACGTGAATAGATTTGGGCTCACTACTTTCCATACCAATGACAACGGTTTGTCCAGGACGAGGACGGAGCATGTTTGTTAGAACACCTGCAGACCAATTGGGTCCGTTGATAAATGTTGGTCTGGATGCAAGTGCACTCAACCAGCTACGTGTTGACCCAGCCAAAGCAGATAGCCAGACACTGTGCTCGGGTAGAAGGGAGTCATCATCGGGAAGAGTGTAGGTACGCTGAGAGTTGGACATGTTGGCAGCAACTGAGCGCGGAAGCTTCACTGGGACCGCGTCCGGAGCGATAAATGGCACATCTCTAATCCTACTCTCATCCCCATCGTGATAGCGGGAGAGCAGCGCCGATATCTGTCCTTGGTAGACATTGTCCAGGACAGATTTCACAGACTCATCCATGCTGAGGCTAGATCCCATAGTAGAAGCGCTGCATGGAATTAGGACACGCTGCGCATCGCTGTCTGCAACAGACCGCAAATCCCTCAGCTGCCATGTCATATCCCGGAGCAGGAACATAGCAAAATCCTCATCAATTACAGGGATAAATGGCACCGCCACACTCCGTGGGTGCTTGCACCTGGCAATGAAGAACTGGATGTCCTCGGATGCAATCAGCGTCGTGCGTGCTGTAGGGTAGTTTGAAAGGGTGTGGTCCATGAATGCATATGGCTCATCAAGCTCGCCTTCGTATTCGACAATGCGGTCTCGAACATGGCCCGTGAATCGATCCTCCAGGCGTCGCATAAAGTCAAACACAAGCGACCTTAAGGACAAATGCACCCAGCGAGACTGCTCTTTGGAAAACGCCAGCTCGAGAAGTCTTTCCACAACCTCAGCATACGACATATCCTCAAGATCGACAGCACGGCCATCCGAACTTTTGCCGAACCATGGCCGCATGAAGTCAGCATTGAGGCGGTGGATGATACCAGCCTTTTCTGCCAGTAGTGTAGCCTGCTGTCTTTCGACCGGAAGCGAAAGAATAGAATTCTGCAACCAGTGGATGAGCATGGCACCGCGGTTAGCAGCCACCTGCAACGGAGCTCCATCCAAAGTAGTGATTGAGACTGTTTTAGCGAAGGTCCCGCTGTTGCTACTCGACGCCTGTTCATCATCGACGCCTGACATATGAACAACTAGCTCCTTGATTGCGTCATCAATTGGTGCTTCCTTGCAGACAAGCAAAGGCGAACCAAGCACAACACCATCAACCGGCATTGGAGGGCGGCCAAGTGGGACGCTCCAGTCGCCAGTAATGTAAGGCAGGGTGTCACCGGAGTCACCAAAGTCGGACCCAACAGTCAAGGTGATGTTGGGGCACATTCGAATCTTTCTGTACAGCTCCAGAAGGGGCTGATGGAAGTCCTCAGTGGAGGAAGAGTCGGCTCTACCTCTACCAAGCCACTGCAGAATAAACGAGTATGTCGGGTGAGCCTTGGCGATGCTGATTGCCTGGCGCAGTTCGGCCGGCGTCGTGAGCTTGAATGCGATGTAGGTGATTCCGAACACCTGCAGCTTTTTCACAATTTCGCCAATAGCTTGCATCCCTGGAACACCACCGCTGATGCACACACCGGCGACTCGTTTGTTACGGAAACGCAAATTCAGCACCGCCGGGAACTGAACTGACCAATGGGCCTGGTCTGCGTAGTCGCAGCACAGGAACACACCCCGCTCTAATGGAAGCTGAGATATTGTCTGCTCAACCAGCTCAGTGAATTGCCAATCGGAAGACATTGCTCGAACGTCTAGCTCAGCAAGATACCCAGCATTTCCGATAGCGGCAACAAAGCCCGTATCTACCGATAGTGGGTCGACGGTCCCGACAAGAAGTAGAGGCAAGCCAGTCACATAATGCAACTTGGTTTCGATGTGCAAGCTGCCATCGAACGTGGTGCGCACGATCCGCGGACCAAACTGATGCCGCCAGCTTGGAATGAAGACAACCTGGTTGGTGTTATTGCGGTACAGGTCGGCCTTGGTGCCAAATGGCAGTTTGGCTGAAACAGTGAGTGCACTTGTGGATATAATTGCCTTGCCGCTGCCCTCGGTAATGCTATGTGCAAGCTTTGCGAACAGGCTAAATCCACCAGGACTGAAGTCGACAATGTGCGTAGCGTCGATATTGCGAACAACATGGGGCCAGTCGCACGAGAGCGAACCGAGGGAGCGCATGAGGAACCAAGTCAGGTCCGGTTCGCCACGGAGATCGTGTGCGTCATCGCCAGCATAGACCACGGTCTGCAAATTGGCTGAATCGAAGGTCCACCCCTTGTCAGTGACATATGCGTAGTCGACTTGCTCGTCCTGTGCCATCAGTGCACAATGACACAGTACGCTGGAGTAAAGGTAGTCGATGCTGGCTGTAGGCTTGCGCTCAGATGGTGGCAGATGCGACTGGTCGAGGCTCAGGTCTGCGCATTTGGAACGCGCGAAAGTGACAAACCTGACGATTGGGGAGAGCTCGCCAGAGACCACAAATTGGTCATACGAGTTAATGAGTGACAGGTACACACATGCCTGGGGTGACTTCCGGTGGTCGTTGAACTCGGCAATAAGACTCTCGAGCGAGCTGCGCCGAATGCCACGGAAAGACACCATGGGCGATGGCTTCCCTCCGTGCTCCATGGAGTCCGCAAGGTCATCGGTACTGAGTGCGTGCGCAGGATGAATTATCTGCGCCATTGCACTAGTTACCATGAGAATTCCCAAAGCGCGCTTTGAGAACTCAGTAAATGAGGGAAAGTCCGTGGCTGATGCAAGAACAACAGCTGCGACTACTCCTTGGCTATGGCCAGCAATACCTACAGTAATACGAATAGTTAGAACTGGCACGTTGACATACATAATAGTTTATCAGACGGAGCATTGGGATTCTTACCTTTCAGTACCGCGGATAGCTCGCCCGGTGATATTCTAAGAGTCTTTAACAAGACTACAACATGCATCAGCTGGATGAGTCCCACACTGGGCACAGCGACCGCAGCCGATAGCATGTATTCAAGGTCAGGAATAGCCTTGGAGTTCAACAGCCATCCCAGAAAATCGAATGGATGCTTGTGCTCGCTGGAAATACGAGCATCCTGCGACTCACGGCCAAGAAACTGGGACATTTCAGCCACGAACTCCTGAATTACTGGACGGTAGATGTCAAAAAGCCAGCGTGCCTCGTCCATGTAATTGGGCATGCCGCTCTGCCCGCCAAACATGGCCGCTAGTCTGACTGTGGCGTGGGTAAAGAGGGCAGGCGTACGGACCTGAGGCAGCAGCCCACGGGTGTCAAGGATATTCCAGATGGAGTAGTATCCCTTGAGAACTGCCCTTGCCTGAGTATCGGCCAGGCCATGCTGCTGAACGCCGACATGGATGTTCTCGTTGGCACAAAACACCCCATGAAAGTGCTGGAAAGCAGCAATAGCAACATCTTCGTTGCGAAGCGAGCAGAATTCGATGAAGCGAGAAGTGGTCTCGATATCCGATTGCGACAGCTCTTGCTCGTTGGCAAAGGCATCAGCAAGGTCCTGGGCGACAGACACCAAGGTGGCATCGATCGAAATGGTTGCCTTTGAAGGCAAAAGCACGAATGACATGGCGAAAGAAGCTGGTAGTTGGAAGATAGCTTGAGATGGGTTAGCGTAAGATGCTTTGCTGTGGAGTGTTGTCCGCTTAGCAGATTGGTATTTATATTGATTTACTGCATCTAGCAGTGACTCAATTTGTGAATACCTGCTGGGTGCTAGATTTTTGAGGGCAAGGTGGTATTGTGACCTTCCAAACAACACAGCGATCGAATAGTACCTTTGCTGTTCATACGGTTTTACATGAACATACCTGGAACAAACTGCATCCAGCGATGTGCGCATCTTTACTCACCCTCAAAGAAGCCACCACAGAAACACAATGCGGAAACGTGCTATAGTATCTCTGCATTGTTTATGTCCTCTTTGCACAGCTCTAGACACAAGCGCCAATGTCCTGCACTACACCAAGCTGTTGTACATTCAAGCTAACACACAAAAGGAACCCACACTTGCACTATACTTTCCTTTTCTGGGAGTGTCATTCAACACATCCGAATATGCTTGGCCACGAAGGAAAATTAACAGGGCTGAAAAGATGTGATTGCTGCTGTGGCTGCAAATGTATGGTTTGGCAATACGTTAATCCTGCAGTTAGCGACAGAGACCGATAAACAGATTTGGTATGATGGATTTGTACTATGTGGACATGTTTCATATAGCAATACGTCTAAGGATGAGGTAGCTCTTTGAGTACCAGCTACATGTGGATAGTTCACCTCGTCGCCTTTGTGGTGCAGGGCAATTTTGATCTCTTATGATGATAGCTTTGGTGATGCAGTATATCGGTAGCAGAGCCATGAGTATTGATATGTGGTATTCTGAGGAAACAATTTTCAGCCGAATTCTTCATGCTGAATAGCTTTACATGGCGCTGCCAAGGGCATATTGCCAGAAAATATAGGCAATTGCAGCCCTCCCACAACAGTTCCTGTTGGTGATCCGCGAATATTGGTAAAACTAAAGTGACTTTTGCCGATTCTCGGATTTCGTCCAGCTCACCCCAGCTCTTCTCCACACCTCAATTCCACCACAGCGTCATTAGATACCCAGAACAAAAAATGACACAGACGCCAGCAGAAATGCCTAATGGCAAGCACACACCAGCCAAGGGCAAGTTCATAGCGCTTCTGCGACGCGCGCAAACCGTGTTTCTGTTTTCCGACCCAATCTTTGTGCCCGATGGCAAGCCGCTGCCCGATCTGCCCGAGGGGCTTCAGTACATTAACATCCACCCGTCGTCGATCGAGCCGAAACCACAAACACTCAAGGACTATTTACCGAAAGCGCACGCGCCAGGCAGTCGCCAGGACACGGCTGCTCCGGTGACATTGCCCACGGAAGACGTATCGAGCATGTTCAATAGCTTCCTGCCAACACGCGACTCGTCCACCATGACTCTGCGCGACCGCGATGTCCCAGTAGTGCAGCATCTGAAGGTGAGGCAGGAAGATGCAGGGGTCAGCGCCGACGAGGCATTGGCAATTGCACACAGGGTTCTGGGCGATAATGCAGATTCCGTGGAGCCGCCATCGCCGGCAATTTTGCGAGAGTTGGGCCTGGCGGTGCCGGAAGAGCTGATGACGGGACCGGAGACCGCGCAGACGATTTTGGCAGAGAACCGGGAAATGCTAATACGGCTGGCAGAGTTCCAGGAGCAGCGCGCGGATAGCGGTGACATGGACACGATCAGCAAGGAGGAGCAGCAAGTGGCGGATAGGCTGCAGCGGAATTTGGCGCGCGTTATTGGCGCCCAGAGGCCGAGGGACGTGCGGCCGCCAGGCGCGGAGATTGCGCGTGCGGTGAGTGAGCTGTTGGCGTACGACGAGCTGTACTCGGGCACGCTGCCGCCGCAGCGGCGGTTCGCATTCGTCTCCAATGCAGCCACGTATGCTGGATACCCGCCCGCGGCCACCACGGTGCCGATGGAGCGCGCGTCACGGAAGAAGCAAGCAGCTTAATTTCTTGATGAAGAAAAGTGAAACATTTAAGAAAAAAAGTTAGGCAAACTCGTCTTCCAGATCAACGTCTTCGACACCGCCCTCCATCTCGGCAAAGTTCATGAAGTGGCTGGGACGGTGCATTTCGTCGTAGAAGTCGCGGGGTACGTCGAGCTGGAGGCCATACGACATGTCGGCCCTGTGGGCGGGGCCCATGAAGTTGTAGTTCCAGATGCCGTCATCATCGGGCACCATGAAGAAGCCCATGAAGCGGTCGGAGAGCAGCATCTGGACGCGCTCGAAGCAGGCGGGCGAGAAGCCATCGGGGCTGGCAGACTGCATGTCCTGGTTGTTGCGGCCCCACTCGAAGCCCTGCGGGGTGAGCTTGTAGGCGGCCAGCGAGCAGGAGCCAGGGGTGAAGGCGCAGGTCATGACGATGGTCTTTTCGCCGTCCCAGCGGGCGCGCGGGATCTCGGCGGTGCGGGCCAAGGTGCGGGCATGGAGGGTGGCGTCCTGCGGGGCCAGGTGCGGGAGCTCGTTGGGCATGGTGTGGAGCCAGCCGAGCGGCTCGAGGCCGCGCAGGTACTCGTGGTCCGGCATCTTGTCGGGCAAATGGACTTGCTGGTGGGTGGCCCACTGCGGGACCATGGCAATGGCGCGGATTTCCTTGACCTGCTCGTTCTCCTTGGGCGAGACGCCGAACAGGTAGCCGGCGATCTGGGTGCGTGGGTCAGCAATGGTGATGAAGCGCTTGAGCAGGTTTTTGGGCAACACGTATGTGCACGCCATGTCGCTGATATCGTCATTGTTGACATACAGGTGCTTGGTACGCAGCGGCAGGTTCTGCGCAGCGATGGCACGCAGGCGCCACTCGGTCTTGGAAGCGAAGGTCTGCGACTCGTAGTTGCTGGTGGTGGTGACGACGATCTCGTCGCCGTGGACGTTCTGCGTCTTAGTGGTAACGGCGGTCATCTGGGCCTGCTCGCGCGCCTGCTTTTCGATCTCGGCGATCTGCTGGCGCTGCTGTGAGGGCGCCTGGATCTCCATACCCAGGATGATGTCGCGGATCTCGGAGGCTGTCAGGGAGGCCACATTGACGTTGTTCTTCTTGCCGTAGTCTGCCAGAATCAAGTCCTTGAGTTGGTTCTCGACCTTGATCCACTGCTCGTCCGTCAGCGTCGGCCACAGGTGGTGCGGCTCGGTCACCGTGTGCTTGTCGGGCCGCAGGATGATCTTGGCGCGCTCGTTGTTGATGTGCAAGGCGCGCAAGATCAGGACTAGACGCGAGAACGCCGTGTAGGGAGAGACGGTCGCCAGCCAGTTGTCGTAGCAGGTCCACATCGTCATCTTGGGCTCGGTGGCCTTGAGGATCATGTCGCCGAGCTTCTCAACCTTGAGCAGTGCCTGCAGTGGCAGCTGCATTTCGCTGCCGCGGATGGTGATGTTGGGGAAGTCAAGCATTGTGACCTCGAGTGGATCGAGCATACCCTTGCGCGAGACAATCAGCTGGTTCGGCTGCTCTTCGACCGGCAGTGAGCGCACCAGGGCGCCGGTCTCCTCAGCGGTCTTCCATTTGGCCAGCTGGCCGAGGCGCTTTTGGCCTGCCCACACCGATGTGTGAATGACCTTGACGAAGAGCTGGCCGGTACGCGGATTAAGGATAGTCAGGGCGCCGTTAATCGGCTTGGTGGTCAAATTGCCCTCGAAGGTCTTCTGCACGGTGACGCGATAGACATTAGTGTCGTCGATGAACCAACACGTCTGGTGCGAGAACAGTTCGGCATAATTGGTGCTGTTCAGGTAGCTTTCCGTGGCCTCGCTTGAGAACAGCTGCAGGGCCTTGCGGATGCGCTCGCGCACCACGTGCAGGGCCGGACTGGCTTTCATGATCTTGGCCATGGCCTGCTGCATCAATGGCTTCATTCCGGGGATCCAGTTGCCGTAGGCCGAGTACATGTTGTAGGCAAGGTCAACGCCGATAATCAGGCCCGTTGGCGACGGGTAGATGCTGACGCCATCGCTGGTGTAGTCGAAGAACTTGGCGCGCGTATACCGCTCAATATCATGCGAGTCGTAGTCGCCCCAGCGCAGCTGCACATCAACCCAGTACTTCTGCGTGGTGCCGGCATCCATGCGGTCGCGGGCGTCCGTCAAAAGGCTGGGTGTCGAGACTGGCCACTTGTACGAGGCGAAGCAGGTAATGTCTGCAGCCGAGCTCGACATCTTGTATGACTTGCGCGGATGAATGGCCTCCTTCTGCACCGTCTCGATTTGCAATGGCTCGAGCTCATTGTCGAGCACCTGGCAGAGGTCGAGGATCAGGCTTTCGTGGGATTTCTGCCAGGCGTGGCTGCGGAACAGACTCACATACGAGATCTTCAGGGTCGGCAGTTTGCCGTGCATGAAGATACCGGTTAGATCGAGCTGCACTTGGAAGCCAATGTAGACGTTTGCGCGGTTGATTGTTGGCGACCACCACAAAGTGAAGCGCCGGTTCGGGATCTGGTTCAGACCGGAGCGCTGCGCATTCGTCAGCTGTCGCTGCCCCATGGCACCCGAGAACGAGCCCGAGTTGTGCGTGATCAGACCATTGGCTAGCACAAACCGCTGGTTGGCACCAGAAACAGTGAACCCAAAGTACGGCTCCGTTGCAGCCTTTTCCACAGCAAACTCGACGAAATTCAAGGCATTGGAATGTGGTGGGCGTGCCAAAATCGCAGCTGCAAACAGCGCGGGATGCTGCGCGATAGACGGCACATAGTCGACGCCAGAGAGCTTGACCCGGACTGTGCTGTGCTGGTCGCGCACTGTCAGCGTTGCTGGCAGGCCCAGGGCGATCAGCAGCGTGTGCAGGTCCTGAGCAAGCCCTGAACTGCAGCGCGCGGTGGCAGTGAACGTATTGTCAATCAGCGCAGTCTGGCCAGAGGCGAAGCACACGCCAACAAAGACTAGCGCACGTACCAGCGGGCTGGAGTGCGTGCGGAAGGCACCAGGAATGGTCGGTCGGGCGGTCTTGGTTGCTGTGAGCCTCTCAATGACCTCGGGACTGCTCTGACCACTGCAGACAAGGCCACTGCAGGCAACAAGCTCCGAGACATGGCTCGGCGTGGTGTAATCGGCGAGAATCTGCTGGCAGCGGCGAGCGGCCGACTGCCCGCCAGCACTCAGCGCCAACTGCATACCTAGAAGCAGGGGGTCGATGGGGAGCTTGGAGTCTGATGCAGCAGGGTAGCTGATCCGGGTGCTGAGCATGCGGAACTTGGCCTGGGCGGCGCTTGGCAGATCAACGAACTCGCTGACCGTACACTCGACGATGTTGGCGGGCGAGTCGACTGATGCAAGGACCAGGATATGGTTGGCAGTGACAGTGGTGGCGGCATTACCCCAGCACGGGATGCGCAATACGTGCATATCGCCGAACGGGCCATATACCAGGCTGCCGACGACGCGTGGAGCCGAGTCGTCGCCCATCAACAGGTCTCCCTTAGCAATCAGCTCGACCGCGCGCGACGTGCCGTCAGCCATCATGACCTGGGTGCCGCGGGCAAAGCACTGCTGCTGCCAGAACAGCCCCTCCCAGGTCGGGTAATAGGTGCCGCGGAAGAGCGAGTGCTCGAGGATGCACTCGACACCGGCCCAGCGCCTGGATCATGTCGGTGCGGTAGTTGTTGAGCTGCCAGAGTTTTCCGTCGTGCTTGGCGTGCGTCCACCAGAACGGATTGGCCTTGGGCAACTGGTACTGCTTCCATTCGGTGCGCAGCCGCCATCCCTTATCGTAGGCCAGCGTATGGCGGTCCTTGGAGAACAGTGTGTTGATGCGCGGGATGCCGCGATCCCAGGAGTCCTCGAGGTCCTCGAGTGTCAAGCGGCGGTTCTGGGCATTGGCCTCCTGGCGCTTCAGTGCGTATTCGGCCCAGACGCGCTGCGAGTCGGTGAACTCGCTCTCCCACGGCAGAATGTACCGGAACAGATTCGGAATCAGCTGGCCCTCAGCGTGCGACATGCCAGCGCGGAAATGCGACACGCCCGTGTTGGTTTGCTTGGACCACCGCAGGTCCGACTGCGGAATCAGCACATGGCCCATGGACAGCATGCCCAGGCCGCCCAGCTCCTTCGGGCAGTTCGCGCCCACGGCAAAGTCTGCGTGGCAGAACAGCGGCGACTGGCCGCTGGCTACCTGGAAGCCATGGTAGTCGCCGCTGCGCTCAGGCTGCATCGACACCTCAAACAGGGCCGTGGTGGGCGTGGGCGGCGGGCGCCGCGCCAGACTGCGCGAGCACACAGACGAAACACACGGCAGGCAGGAGAGGTCGCCGCGCGCATACACGGCGCCGTGCGAGAGACTGCGACGCGACGTCACCTCCAGGCCCAGTGACCTGGCAATCTCATACACGAGCCGCAACACCGGCTCGCACGCCATCGCCATGACCACTGCCACATATCCATTGGCCATGGGCTTGCCGTGGCCATCCAGAATGCCCGCCAGAACCGCCGACCGCACCTCCAGTGACTCGGCCACCAGGAGCTCGCGCAATGACTCGGGCACTGCACCATGCGGCAGCTTCGCCAGCCCCAGCGACTCAATCGCATGCATGAGCAGTGGCGAGTCGTGGCCTGGCTCACAGACTGCCCGGTCATTGCATCCGCACGACAGCCAGCGGCCAAATGCCCAGCTCGCGTAGCTGGTAGCCGGCATCGTCAATGCGGTCGGGGAGGCACGCGCCAAAACCGCAACCAGACCGCCGGGGCGTTGCTCTGGCCAGGCAGTGACGCGGGCGCTGTAGCGCATCCGGCAGGGCACCGGCGTCTGGCCGATCACAGCCATGCGGCGGACGTAGGCGAGGTAGTCGCAGAGAGAGACGAGCCACGTAACCGACTCCACCTTCGTGGCCACCGCGGCGCTGTGCGCGTCCTGCTTGGAGCTGAAGACAAAGTGCGACGCGCGCATGGGCACAGCTCCATAGTAAAAGGCGCGGCAGGGCGGGGTCAGGTGTGGCGGGTAGTTGTTGGAGATGACGCGGAACGCGGCCTTTTGCTTGTCATGCATGACGTAGACGCAATCGGGCATGGCGCCGTGCTGCATGGCGATGCGACGCGTCTCGTGCGCATGCTGCTCGGCATGGTGTCTTGCCAGTTGCTTGCCGTTGTCGGCCAGCCCGAAGAAGTCAGAGTTGTACTCGAACACGTGCTCAGCAGAAACTGGCCGCGTGAATCCCAGGGCCGGATCGAATTGCAGTTCCGTCATGGCTACAACGAATGCGCCAGTGCTGGACCACGGCGACAGACCGGTGCGGCTGGCACGCTCGCGCACGGACCAGTCAGCAGAGACCTCGATTGCCAGCCGGTGCTTTTCATTGCACAGGAACGCATCGTCGTACAGCAGCTCGTCGAGGCTGTCGCCCGAGTCGCTGCCTGACATGCCCGAGCAGATGCTGGGCACCGAGATGCTGCTGGCGGTGCGCACTATGGGCGCAACTTCGTAGCCGGGCACGTGCAGATCGTCGCTGTCGGGCTGCGGCCGCGCCAGGGAGACGCGGAACAGCGGCGCTGAGCCCGACATGGTCTCGGCGACATCACGTGCCAGACCGTCATCGCCCAGCACCTGGTCGCCCACGCGCACGTGCTCGATGGCCCTGGACGAGCCGTCGGCCATGCGCACGCGGTGGCCGGCGCCGTAGCAGTAGAAGATCACCGGCGGCATACGGTTGCTGTCTTTGGAGTTGAGGCCAAGCATAATGCGCGCCTGGATCTTGGTCTCGGCCTTGACCAAAAGATCCAGCAGCTCGCGCGTATGCACCACCGCTTCGCGGTAGTAAGTCATCAGACCGATCAGCGCCGTGTTGAACTTGTTGGCGATCTTGGTGAACGTGGTGCTGCCCGAGGACATCAGGATCTGGCGGATGCGGTTATTGAACCGCTGCATCGACGCATCGTCCACGCGCAAAAACGCGGTCGCCGTGCGCTCCTTGGTGCGGTCGTCAACCAGTGCCCACGACCCGTCCTGCAATGCCTGCGGTTCGCCCAGCTGTCTGGCCTTTGGCAGAATTCGCACCTCGAATCCGGCCATGTCGAACAGCAGGTTCGGATTGTCCTGCGAGTACACGGACACGAATGTGTCGGATTCGTCCCAGTCGATGGTCGTCAGAGATCGCGGGATCCGGTTCTTGATGTCCCAGAACACCGCCCGCCCCAGGTTCACGTCGTGCTTCATCAGCCGCATGCGCGAGTCGCGCGGCCAGCACCGCTTGTTGTTGTACCCGACCACGTTCTCGTTGTTCGGGTCCGGGTTCTCTGTCAGGAAACGCTGCACCAACTCACGCGAATCCTCCGCATCATCGAACCGCAACAGCATGTAGATCCGGTCAATGTACCGCATGTACATGCGGATCGGATGGCGCCGCTCGGTCTCAACGTCCTTGAACTGCAAAAAGTCATTGGGCGCGTTGGCTGGCCCGGCGAACTCGGACGCGCGCTGCAGCCCCAGGATCAGCAGATCCAGGATCATTCCGTAGAACTGGAACATGAATGGCGCGAACTGCAGGCCGCGGATCAGGCCGTACGAGTTCACGTGGTTCATGTCCTTGAAGCTCAGCACCACGTTGTTTTTGGCCGTCATGTAGTCAGCCAGATTGTGATCCAGGATCAGCCGCAGCAGGCGGTTCAGCAGCGTCAGGTCGATCTTGTCAAAGACGCTGGCCAGCGTGGCCTCCAGCATCACCGTGCACTCGCCGTTGCTGGTCTGCCAGGCGCCGTCCAGGTTATTGATGCCCTGGCACCACTTGTACACCAGCAGTGGCGCCGGCTCCGAGTCGGCTGGCTTGATCCACGGCGCCCACAGCCGGCGCTTATCGGCCTCGTACCACAGGTACTGGTCCAGATACGCATCGGTGATTTTCTCCAGCGGCTCAACGTCATACACCGGGATCATGTGCGAGTACATGTCCATGAACTCAATCCCAACCTCCTTGAACGCACGCTGCGTCAGCAGCAGCCGCTTGATGCGGTTCAGGGCCTCGTGCGGTGCATCAAACGCCTGCTCGATCAGCCCGAGCTCCTCGCGCTGCGACGACGTCAAATGGCCCTGTACCGAATACGACTCGCGCAGCCGCTCCAGCGCCAGCACCAGCAGTTTCGGGTCATGCTTGTACGATAGCGGCGGGAACGGGATCGGGGCGAACCGCCGCGACTCGAGCCAGTGGACCGCCGTGGTGTATATGGCCACGGCCTCCTCGGCGCTGACATACGGTCCGTCCTTCAGGTAGCTGCGCTGGCGCTCCTGCTCGGCCTTGAGCCACATGCGCGTCAGCCGCCCGCAGTTCCGCCGCGCAATCGCCTTATCCACTGTGGCGCCACGCCGGATCCGCTCACGGTTGTAGTGCGTCACTGACATCCACCAGTCGGCCTTAGACTTGACGTACCGCAGAATCATGTTCTCCACCGCCTGCGGCATGCCGGGCACCTGCCACGGAATGTTCGCCTTGTAGCAGTTGTGCACCACCAGCCAGTTCTCCAGCAAAAACAGCGCCGAGCCGCCGAGCTCGAAGCCCACGTACTCCCCATGGTCGCTGATCTTTCTTACTGAGAACTGCACGTGATGCTGCGCGCATGCATGTTTGGCGAGTCTCTGCTGGTAGCACGCAACCAGATGCACATCGGCACCGCCTATCAAGCAGCTCCGCTCTGCCTGGCCGTCCCCAGTGACATCGCAGGTCAGCCCCAGGCTGCGTGCCAGGTGCTGCGCCAGATCCACCATCTGCCCACTGCCCTCCGCCTCCACGCTCTGCGTCAGTTTGTATGCGCCCGGCTGCTTGCAGTCACCACACAGCGCGGCAGAGCCGTTTCCGTCAATGAGGCCGCCGAGAACCGAGCGCCGCGCCTCTGCGCTCAGCGCTAGCAGATTCATAACCAGCGCCTCCGTTGCCAGAGGCCCGCCAGTCGCCAGATATCCCATGTGGCGGAACACAGCAAGCAGCGCGTTCTCTCGGCCCTCGTCTGCCGGAGCCAGACTCACACACTCTTGGCTGGCACCAGACTGATCAGCACACTTGGCCACCAGCCCCATCGAGCCCGCAATCCCCTGCAGGTAGTCAACTATGCTGCCTGCCTTTGCCTTAATGGAGAACGACGCCTGGGATGCGCTGCCACTGGCCATGTGCAAGCCGAGAAGATAGCACACGTCGGCGGCGGTTGGCATGGGGGTGCCGGGCAAGGGCGTCACCAGCTCGCTAATAAGCGCTGCAATGTCTATTTTCCTTGCGGAGGGGGCAGTGGCCGGTAGATCAATGCACTTTGCGCGCACCATGCGATAGGCACTGGCTTCAGCCGGATGGGTAGACGAGAACTTGGCAAAGGCAGCTGTGGCGACTGTCCACGTCACCGAACCCACGGCTTCGCGCTCCAGCCTGAATGCCTCGGCGGCAGCACGCGCAGTATCCGCGCTGACGAACTGCTGGTCAGCACCCATGCTCTGCGCGTACGAAAACACGCGGCTGGTCGACCGCAGCACATCGGCCATTACGGTCTGGTCCTCGAACGGCACGACGTCGGCGTAGCGCACCTCAAAGCGCTGCTGCGCGGGGTGGTGGAGCAGACTCACGCGATTGTACTCGGGGCTGACCAGCACCAGGTCATGGCGCGAGTTGCATGTGAACCCGGCCTCCTGAGACTGCACTATGCCCACCTCATACATGGCATCAAACCCGCCCATCGTAGCCTTGACCGGCAGCGCCTGGCCCTCGGCACCCAGCACTAGGTCGCCTACGCCCACGTGCCTGGCCTCCTTAACGCTGCCATCGGCCATGCGGACGCGCGTCTCGGGCGCAAAGCACCGCCAGGCCTCCGACAGATGCGCCAGAATGACCTTGCTCTTGTTGCCGCGGATGCCCTCGGGCATCATGTCGAGGATATCGTGCATGACGGCTGCCCGCAGCTCCAGGTCAAAGTGCGAGTCCACGCGCTGCTTGGTCACTGACGCTGCGATGCCCTTGGAGTGCCGGCCCTCAAACTGCCGCGCCAGCAGATTGCCCAGCCAGCGCTCCAGCAGCGGCACGATGCCGCGCAGGAAGAACAGCCAGACGCGCCAGCCCGGCGCCCAGAACCCGATGCCTGGGCCCTTGCCGATGCCCTTGTTGGCGTTGGAGTAGATCACGTGCTTCAAATCCTTGCACGCCCGAATCTGCCGCATCAGCCGGTACTTGTACCGGTACATGCCCGTGAGCTGTCCCACGTGCGCAAACAGGTACTGCAGCCCGTCAGCGAGCTGGAACGCATCGACGTTGCCGAGCCGGTACTGCACGTGTGAGTCGACAATCAGCTTGGTCAGCCGCAGGATCTCGCGGCACAAGTGGAACGCATTGCCGAAGCGGCTCTTCTTGCGCTCCTTAGTGGTCAGTGTCTTGACTGGCTTCAGGTTGAAGTTGTAGTCCAGGTGCAGATAATTGAGGCTCTTGCGGTGGATCAGCAGATTCAGCATATTGTGTCCCTGCCGGCACACCTGCAGTCCGGCCTCCACCCAGTCGATCTCAGTCGACTGGAAGAACTTTGTGGCCTTGAACTGCCGGAACAGGTACTTTTTGCGCTGCGCCTTGGGCGGCTGCGTCCGGATTGCATTCAGCACGTAGTTCTTCAGCAGCTTCTGGTATGACACCCGCACCTTGACCGGCATCCCCTGCGGGCACCGCTCCATGTACCAGTCCTTCACCAGCGGCACGTCCTCGGCACGCCGTGTGCGTCCCGACCGAGCACTGAACGGGTGCGGCGCCCAGTACAGGGCAATTCCGTTAGCCGTGTTATCTGTCTCCAACGGTGTGTCCTCCAGGAACGCCGATGCGTGCTCTGGCAGCACAAACTCGTCATCCTCATCGCCGTCACCAAAAACCTCGTCCTCCACTGCGCGCGCGTCGTCCTGGAACTGCGACACCAGGCTGCGCGACGAGATCGGGTTGATCACCGGATCAAAGTAGAACGCCGGCAGGTCTGGATCGTCTGGCTTCACATACTGCACGGCCGGCGTGTGGTACGCCGACACACGCACGTTGCGCGGCAGCGAATTGTAGAGGTGCGGGAACGCCACCTTGTACTCGGTGCGGATCGGCTGCCGAATGATGATCTTGTTGATGTCATTGAATTCGTTCCAGTCCTCGTCTGCCGGGTTGATGTCGCGGTACATTGGTTCAAACTTTGGCCCGCCCGGAATCGCCATGTTCAGGCACTTGGCCGTGATGAACGAGTTCAGGTCGAACAGATAAAAGTAGTTTGGATCAATCATGTCTGACAGCAGCTGCCCCGCCAGCCGGTGCAGACTCGCCATCACCGGCAAGTCCAGCCGCCAGCGCTTGTAAGACGTGCCGTTGACGCGCCTAAATGGGGCTTTGCGCTTGTCCCCGTCGTCGGAGTCGCTATCGCTGTCCTCGTCATCTTCATCAGCCAGTGGCATGTTGTCGTACAGCCAGTTTATCACCGGCGCATCGTCCTCCTCGTCCAGCTCCATCTGGATCGCCTCCAGCGGCTCGACGTCCAGCAAATTGTCGCCATAATCCAGCGGCGCCTCCTCATCGTCGAACGGCGGGAACCGCATGCGCTTAAAATGCTTGCGGTCGCGCTTTTCACGCCGCATCATAATCCACATCGTGCCCCACTGCGCCAAATACACGGGCTCGATCACCCACGGAATCTGGTTCACAAACGTGATCGCGCCTGTGACATGGTACAGAACCGGTACTTCGCGCACCTGCTCCCACGGCATCGGCATGTTCTCCAGCAGCTTCAGCACTGCATGTGGCACGTACTTGAGCGCTCCCAGGTAGACGCGCTTGTCGTGTCGGAACTTGCGAGCGCTCATGTCCCCATGGTCCTTGATGATTTTGCGCAGGTGCTCGGCGGGCATGTCGGCCTTCTCCTGCTCTGCAAACCCCATCCGCCGCTTCGTGTCGTACCGCTTGCTGTTCAGTGCCCGCCACTCCTGCGCCTTCTTGTCCAGCTCTGACTCAGAGGGCGCGACCGGCACGAACTGCGCGTCCGTTGGCGCTAGCTGCTGGTCGCCATGCCCACGCGTTTCGCGACCAGTCATTGTTTGGTTGAAATTGCTCTTTGGTTGCAATCAAAATCCTTGCAATATAAAATAAATTGCTTGATTGAAGCAAAGAAACGCTGAAATGATTCCAAAGGTGAGGGAAAAAAACGCACTTGGGAATTGCGTGTTGCCGGAAGAAAGTCGCAGCCAGTGAAAAAGTATACAAATCACCGCCACCGAAAATCAAGCGATCATCTGTTGATTCCTTCCTCCGGGTCAGAACTGCGGAATCGCATGTTAGCAACTACAATATCCGCACGATTTGTCTATATGCAATGTTTATTGGCATGTACTTTGCAAAATACGAGTGATTTACATCTCACCCCTACTCCATGCAACGGATCCACAAACGGCTGGCGCACTACTTAAAAAGTGCTCCCATGTCTAAGAGAAGGGTAGCTGCCATCTCCTCTCAACTGAATTTATTCTGAACATCCTTTACCAGATACCAGCAATGAAGCACCTCTACACCTCTGTGCTAACCTACAAGTGTATTTCTTCTAATATTCGTTCTTCCGTTCAAAACGATGATTCAGACTCCCAGCAAGATACGACGCATTGATAGCCTATGTGGTTCCAAATCCTCATGATTTTAGGAACCCATGGATCAAGACCTTTAGGCTACAATGGCCAGCCGTACTATTCCAGGCGGCCGGCGCCATTACTTAGACGGGCACCCGCCCCTTTCACCTGGCGATTCCTCCTTTCCTCTTTCATATAGCATATTTCATACGTTCAATATACGTCGTGGAATGGTGCTTGGAGAGTAAACGTATTCTAGACAGTTGCAGGAGGTTGTCTATCTAAGTATATCGTACCCGAGACACAACAGCCCATATAGCTAGGTCCCTAATCCGAACTCAACCCCCGCTGCAATATGCTTGTCAAGAGAACTCCGATGCATTTGTCAGCACATTTTTGGAACTTCACTTGGAGAGTAGCATAAATTGACAAGCTATAATAATTCTGACATGCTATTTCTTTTGCCGATTATTTTTAAGCTTCTTTTCATCTTCCCACTTTTTGCATATTAATTTCCAATGGCAAACTTTGGCAACTTGAACAAAGGAATTCTCGTTATTATTTTTGATATTGCCTCAAAGCATTCACCTCCGGAAACATATGCAGTGGATTCACATGTCTGCCTACTTCAATTCAGCCAAGTATGCCGGTCTTGGAGGACCACTGTAGCCCCCTATTGCTATTGCACTGCAGTCATGGCGTATTCTGATCACCACTTTGCACATGGGGGCCAGCTAGGCTATCCATCGCAGGGTAGTAACATAATCATAGAGACTAGTGGCGGCTCGACCTCTCACAACGCCAAGATATGGAGGTCGAATATTCCACACATTATCCAATCAGGAAACAACACTAAGGTTAGACGCCTGGTAGTTTCATCTCAGGTGTGCAGAATCGACTACGAAACGCTTGGTGTTGCACTGTCTAGTTTTGGATTCGGCACTGTCAACTGGTCATCACTCCAGGTGCTCATATTTACCGATGCCGCCAACCTGATACTGGTTGCTGATGACAGACATACTAGCCTTGATGACCCCTGTGCCAGCCCTATCAACACCTCGGACTTTCTACTGGCATATGCTCCAAATGTTAACCGGCTGATATATATTCCCCCCCGATTCAAATATGGCAACCAAGTTGTATTTCCGATCGGCCGAATTCTCAATAGTTATATGCCACAGCTGGAAAGGGCGCTATTAATGAGCTGGGAGCCTGTTAATTTTGACTATTACTATTTCCCTCAACATCTAACTATACTGAAGCTACAGCTCAATAGTGAAGCTGTCGAGTGCCTTCCAAAGATATTCGCATCTTCGCTTACAAGTTTGTACTTATTTTACACAGACACATATCACTCATGGCACATTTTCTATGATACCTTGCCTGGTCCTATTATCTTCAAATCTTCTTAAAAAGCTGATTATCATTTTTCCCTCCACCAGTGACCAGCTACCAGATCCTACAGATGGCCCTCACACACCAGTGTTCCCACAGCTGAAACTTTTATACATACGCAATCACCCTGGGCAAGATTTTGGCTTTTTTTTCGCTATTCGCAAGCGCACCTCTTGCCTGCGCCACCATTAATTGGACTCGCCCGGCAGATGAACATGGAAGTGGTGCCAGTAATTGCAATCCCAAAGATGCTGACTGTGGGATTTCTTGTCGAGGATGATGAGGAGCAGGATACGATTGCCACCAGGCAGATTGCCTGTACATTGCTAAGGAAACCGTCCACAGTGCAGCATGCTGAGGTTATTATCATCACAAGCATACCGGTGTCACTTCCTGACGCAATGTTGTGGGTGGGGTTGAAAAGCTTATCCATCCAGTTCCCGGTATACCTCATTCAGCTCGTTGGCATCCTTCCACAACTTCCTCACCTGCAGTGGCTACTCGTCGGCGCAATTTTACGATGCAGAAGCACACTGGCCAGCTGTGCAGTGCAGTCAGATATGGAGCGATACAGTTCGGTTTCTCTGTCTTTTCTCCAGCATCGTACATATCCCAACTGTGCCATCCCTTAGTGCAGTGCGGAGTCTGGTGGCTGGGCTGCCATCTCTGCTTAGGCTTGCTCTGCCTGATGGGGTGCTAGACAGTGCAAAAAGGCGTTCTTGCTGAAGGCGATACTGCAATGGGACAATACGATGTGGTTAGCTATTATCCAGATCAAATATCTGAGTATCTCAACTACCAGATACCGTACAAGCGTTGAATAGAGGTTCCAATACACTATTTTGTATTTGCAACTGACGAAAGAGATTGAGGTTCGGCCACATGTAGTCATGAGCCTGGTGCGCTATCATTTAGCCACCTTAGTACAGTGTGTACACTTGAGCTCGTAGAAGCACCAGAGCTGACTCACCAGCGATATATTGTCTCGGATGTGGTAATTACTCAGACCCCGGACTGCCCGGCGCCATGATGCTGCGGGTTCCGTGTTAATGCTCACAGTCTCTGAGACACTGTGTGCTGCTATGATAACAAAGTGCGCATCCCAGCGCCATTACCAAATAACGGCCCGGGTTTTGCACTGTCCCCCAAAATTAACACGCCCAGCTCGGCCATTTTGGTGAGTCAAAAAAGCGATACCGCAGAAAATCGCCTATAAAAGGTGAATGTTCCCGACACTGTCGGCCCCTGCTCCGATATCTGTGCTTTTCTCTCCCGAAATCAATTTTCACATTCTTCCAGCACTCCACGTAGTCCAGAACATGACCAATCCCGCCAGCGACCGCGTCCTCAACTTCTCTGCAGGCCCCTCGACTCTGCCGCTATCTGTGCTCGAGGAGGTGCAGCGCGATCTGCTCAACTACAAGGGCACCGGCGTGTCAGTTCTCGAGATGTCGCACCGCTCCAAGCCGTATGACGCGATCATCCGCGAAGCCGAGGCTACGCTGCGCCGTGTCCTCGATGTCCCCGCCAACTACGCTGTGGTGTTTCTGCAGGGTGGCGGCACTGGCGAGTTCGCTGCCTCCTACCTGAACCTCTTCGCAGCAAGTCCGTGCGCGCAAAGCAGGCAAAGCTGGGCCGGCCGCTGTCCTGCGACTATATCGTCACGGGCTCGTGGTCCAAGGCTGGCATGAAGGAGGTTAAGCGGCTGGGCGGTCACATAAACACCGTGATCGACGGCGTTGAGGGAAAGTACGTTGGCGTGCCGCCCGCCAGCGAATGGCGGCTGGGAAAGCCCGAGGAGACGGCGTTTGTGTATTACTGCGACAACGAGACTGTCAATGGCGTTGAGTGCAGGCCGGAGACGGTCGTGGACGCGGTTGATCCGTCGGTACCTGTGATCTGCGACATGTCGTCCAACATGATGTCGCGGCCAATTGATATCAAGCGCTTCGGGCGATCGTTGCAGGTGCGCAGAAGAACATGGGGCCCGCCGGTGTTACCATCGCGATTGTGCGCGAAGACCTGCTTGAGCGCGACGATGATCCGGAGATACTGCGGGCTCTGCCATCAGTGCTCGACTGGCAGTACTACAGCAAGGCTGGCTCGCTGCCGCACACGCCCGTGCTTT
>NW_024468324.1:0-42100 GCF_002104995.1 Linderina pennispora | reverse complement strand
GGACAAACAAACCAAGGTGCAGGCGGACAGCTATGCGCTGCAGTGGGTTCAGTAGGCAGTCACGTGGAGGATGAGCGAAGGCTTTTTGTTCCAAAAAAACAAAAAATTCTAGTTCCTTCTGAAAAACATTTCCTTGTCTCTGCTTTCGAAATTTTTTATATTCTATTCTTTTTATAAACACAAACAAATGACAGACCCCTTGTTTGCGCCCCAGCTGCGGTCGCAGCCCATCGAGTACTACTTTTACCCGAACTCACAGGTGCCCGTTTTCTGCCCGACGATGGGCAGTTCGAGGACTTTGAAGGACTGGTGGCAGCGATAGAGCCGTTGGCGCAGCGCGGCGGGGTGTGCAAGATCATTCCGCCGGGGCCTGGCGGAGCAGCTGGAGAGTGAGCGGTGGCGGGAGGTATCAGAGGACGGGTTTCCGACGATGCGCCCATTGCAGCAGTATTTTAACGGGAACAGCGGAACGTTCCACCAGTATAATGTGGATTTCCACCGCAAGCTGCGGCTGGCGCAGTTTTTCCAAAAGTCGCAGGAGCAGGACTACCGGACTCCGGTGGTGAAGGTTGAGGTGGAGACAAAAGAGACAAAAGAGACAAAGAAGACAAAGAAGACAAAGAAGAAAGGAGATGGAGAGACGGAGGAGACGGAGAGACGAGGAGACGGAGGGCACAAAGCCAGAGGAAGACACAGACATAGTGTATGGGTCGGAAAGCGTGGGGATTGCGGTGGACTATGAGAATGGCGAGGTGCAGCTGACAGAGGCAGCAGCTGCAGCGCTGCGGGCAGAGATCCGGTCGGAGTCGGGACGGGCAAAGTACCGGGCGGCGCGGGCCAAGTACAGGGCACAACCAGACACGTCAGAGGCTATGGAGGGCAGTGGACACGGGTTTACAAAAGACGGGCGGGCGCTGTTTGTCAGTGCGCGCGAGTACATGGAAAACGAGGAACTGGAGCGCGTGTACTGGAAGAACCTGACGTTCAACCGGCCATTGTACGGGGCGACGTGCTGGGGACGCTGTTTCCGGAGCCTGCGCAGTTTCCGCACTGGAACGTGCGGGCATTGCCAGGGCTTTTGCGGCGGATGCGGCAGCGGGTGCCCGGGGTGAACGACCCGTATCTGTACCTGGGGATGTGGAAGGCACGTTTGCGTGGCACGTGGAAGATATGGATCTGTATTCGATCAACTACATTCATTTCGGAGCGCCCAAGGCGTGGTTTGCGGTGCCGATTTCGGCGCACGGGCGGTTCGAGACCGCAATGCAGGGCGTGTTTGCCAGCGAGTACCAAAAGTGCTCGCAGTTTCTTCGTCACAAAGGCGTTCCTTCTGTCGCCACGGCTGTTGGCGCAGCAGGGGATTCCGTGCAACAAGGTGGTGCAGCGGGCGGGCGAAATCGTGCTGACGTTCCCAATGGGCTACCATGCCGGGTTCAACCACGGGTTCAACTGCGCTGAGAGCGTGAATTTTGCCTTGCCGCGGTGGCTGGAGCTGGCGCGCGTGGCCAAGCACTGCCAGTGTGTCGGGGACTCGGTGACGATTGACATCCAGGAGTGGTTCCAGGAGGACGAGGATGATCGCAGGCTGATCGACCGGATCCGAACGATTGGCGCAGGGTCTGAGAAGCCGCAGCAGAAACGGCCCAGGGGCCGGCCGCGGAAGCGAAAACCCGCGGATTGCCACCAGGAGCAGCAGGTTTCCGACAATAAGCGCGCCAAGATCTCAGCAGTGGATCCGGTGCGGCGGCTGGCGTCGCTGAACACTCCGGCAGGCGTGTGCGGCGCATGCTTGCAGCCGATCTCCGACGGAGCGCCGGTGGAGTGCCAGCAGTGTGGGCTGACGTTGCACGTGCCGTGCTCGGGGTTGCCAGAGGACGACGGGCGGTACCGGTGCACCAACTGCGTTCTGGACACAGACGAAGTGTCCTGTGCCCTGTGTGCATACCAGAACGGCCTTTTACTGCCGGTGCGCCAGGGGCCATGCGCATTTCCTGTGTGCCAACTTTGTCCGCCAGACGTTCTTTGAAATGCCCGCGGCTGGAGTGGTGACGCGAAGCGCCGCGCGCCAGCAGTCGGCTGTGGTGTGCGGCCTGGAGAACGTCCCTGCGAATGTCTGGCAGATGGACTGCGAGTTCTGCAAAGAGCGCGGGCTGCCCGCGTTTGGCGCGGTGGTGAAATGTGCGCAGAAAAAGTGCCTGAGGGTGTTCCACCCCATGTGTGCGGCTGTCAATGACCTGAAGCTGCTGGACTGGAGCACATGCCGCGTGTTCTGCCGCGCCCACAGGCCCGCGGAGAAACCATAAGGTTCGCCCTGCAAGCAGGGCTTTATCAGCCTTTGTGGGCTTTTTTTTGCCTAGGTTTCTGTAGCTTTTTCTTCTTTATGTAATACCCACAGATGATCTGGCGGTTCCTGAAGCCTGGTGTGTGTGCGCCAGTACAGCTCACAGCGCGTGACGTTTCTGCGGCCAAACATCAACCCGCACGCGCCCTACGACCCATCACCATCGCTGAACCGGCCATGGACATTGGCCGAGCGGCGGGCGCTGTTTCTGTATGTGCGAGCGATCACGGCGCACCGCCGCACCCGTCCCAGCTTCGACCACATTGGCAAAAGCCTGGGCGGACGGCCAGCGAATGCAAATTCACCTACGATTTCATTCTGACCAACTGGCGGCACCACAAAAAACTGACGCCTTATATGCTGCGCACCACCGACGCCGGGATCAGCGCCGAGCAGCTCGTTTCAGGCACCTGGCAGTGCGACAAGGAGACCGTGGGTGGCTTTGCAAGCTCACCCAGACGCACGAAAAGGCGCTTATTGCCGAGCCCCTGGTGGACCTCGGAAAGAAGCGGCCGTGGGATGAGCGGGAAATGCGGGACTTGGAGGATACATGTCCGTTGTATTCGGCGCCGAATCAGCGCAATATAAAGGAGTTTTTGGAGAAGCACCAGAGGTCGCTAAGTGCGGTGCAGCAAAAGTACTACAAGATACTGGGCGGCGCTATGCAGGAAAGAAACGTCAAGGGGCTGGATAAAAGGGAGCAAGAGGTGATTGCCCAGGCGGCCAAGCGGGCTTTGCCGGATGTTGTGCGGTACGGACATGTTCGCGAAGCGCTAGTCGGGCGGTCCTTTGCCGACGTCATCTACCTGACGTGCCGTGGGCGCCGAAACCCTCACAACGGCATAGTGGGCGATTGTACAGAATAAGGAAGTGGGAAAGGAATTAGCAATGGCTTGCGCCACGCTATCCCTATCTCCCTAGTTCTTCTCAGCAACTACATATTTATTTCTTTTCCACCTTTTTGTATTCAACGTATGCCACGGCTTGACCAGCTGCCCGATGAGATTCTGGCACGCATCCTGCAGGTGCTCTTTGATGAGACCAGCGACCCGACTGTCGACCCGAACGAGTATCCGATCGGCGACAGCAACGAAAAAGCCTTTCTGGAGACAGCCATGCTGAGCCGGCGGCTCTACGAGCTGGGGGAATCGGCATTATGCCGGCGCGCCTTCGTCAAGGTAGCCAATGACATCGACGATGTGGTGGAGGCCCGGTACGGGCTGTATGCGGTGGACGCGGCGACGCATTCCGTGTCCGGATTCATCTACTCATCCAACATCAACAGCATAACGCGCAAGCAGCGCACGCATCTTGTGCAGCGCGTGGTACTAAAGCTCAGTGACCACCCGAGCCCCGTGACCGTAACCTCGGCGTTGCACTCGGCCGGGCTTCTGCAGCGGCGGTGGCCGTCGGTGCGCTCCCTAGTGATTGACTACCGCGGGGTGTTCCGCGACACACCTAAGCAGTATCCCGAAATCCACAGCATGCAGCTGGCCGGGCTGCTACTGAAATCCCTGCCCAATGCCATTGCGCTGCGGTACCAGGGCCATGCGCGCGAGCACTATCTGAAGCGCATGCTGGGCAAGTTTGTCCGTGGCAGCAGGAGGTGTTTGCAGTCAGTGCATCTGGAGACCACCGAGCTGAGTATGTTTTCCCTGAACATGTTCCGGCCCGGGCTGACATTCCTGCGGATTTCGGCCTACCGCGGACTGGCTGCCAGTGAGCTGCCCAAGGTGTGTGCGCGCACCCTTGAACATCTGGCCATTGCTGGGCTGCAGCCGGCGGACTTCTGGAGCCGGTTTTATTTCGACGGGCATGCGCTGGAGTTTGCCAATCTGCAGACACTAGAGCTGAACTTTATCTCGCCGCGTCCCACCGTGCCCCTGGGCCGGCCGCTGCTTGCCCACGCTGTGTTTCCCAAGCTGCGTGATCTGGCAATCAGCAACTACAAGTTCTCCATCAACGGGCTTTTGGCTATATTCCCGCGGGCCCAGATCCGCCATCTGAAGGTCATGGAGAAGAGCGCTGGCGGCCAGGTCGACATCCTGCCATTCGTCAGTCTGCAGACATTGGTGTTGAATGATTGGCACAACAAGGAGCTCGAGCGGATGCTGGAACTTCCTACCTTTGTGCATCCGTTTCTGGATGCTCCCCCCGGTCTGCGCGCGGTTGACTCTGTTTACTCTGCGCACCTGCAGTGTCCAGGCATTGCGTTCGCGCGGACTGCAGCGACTCACATACCTGCACTTGCTGTGCTACGACAGGATCTCCACAGTTGATGAGCTGGCGACTATTGACGATTTCATAGCCGATGGCCGCTATGCGCCGGTGCACCCGGGGATTACGCGCCTAGACATCACCGGGTACCAGCCTGAGATTGACGACTGCGAGGGGTTTGTCGAGCAGTTGGTGTGTCTGATGGCGGGCCTGCCCAGCCTCGAATGTATGTCGTTGAATGGTCTGCAGGACCACTACACCCATGCCATCCGCGAAACCATCACCATGCATCTGCACGACACCCACATCGCCCCGTACATCGCCCACCTGCACAACGTGTATATCCAGGAGATCACCGAATAAAAAATATGCCAGTTATATATAAATATCGAACATTTTCGCTAAGGTCATGTTTTTGTAGATCATCAGTGCGTGGGTACGCGCACGGTCGGCTTGGCACCGCCCACCACTGGCAGGCTCTTGGCTGGCAGGCTGGGCGCGGGGGTGCCAAAAGCGTAGGCACTGCAGGCGCTATGACCGTCGGCACTGCCGGCTTGCCCACCAGCGGCTTCGGTGCAATGCTGCTGACAAAAGGCGCGCCAATCGCCGGGCTATGTACCTGGCCGCCTGCTGGTGCACCGACAACTTGGCCTGCTGCATCACCAACCACTGGCAGTTGGTGCGCAACCCCGCCAACCACTGGAACACTGCCAGAGGCAGCCCTGGGGAGTTGCCGACCACTGGAAGTGTCTTGGCTACATCGCCGACCAAAGGCAAATTGTCTGTGACGCCGCCCACCAGCGGCACGCTGTCAAGCAGCGGAAGTGCCGCCGACGCAGTGGTGGCAAGGGCAACGAGCGAAAAGAGAATGTTCATTCTATCGGAAAATACTTTTAGATGGTGGAGGACAAGGGTGACGAATATTGGGTTTCAAGCGAACTGTTCTAACCCTGCTCGGAGCTTTGCCCATTTATATGTCTTTTTGTAGTTCTTTTCTTTAGGCAGTAATGTGGTGCGGCAAAAACGTTTCGCTAAATGGCTAGCGTATATAGTGAGTGCCCTTGTTACTTCCATATTTAGTCATCAGAAACGTTTTCTGCTGGCTATGTGCATGTTCGGAACACCCAATGCCGTCACCTTACCCCCTCCCCATTTACATTGTGCTGGTACTTGAATCCTGACTACCGCACTAGCCAGCACTCATCTTGAAATGCTCAACATATGCCTTTCCCCAATCTCGCTTCCAGCAGAACTCTGCCATGATCCTTGTTTTGTGAAGCAAATTAGAAATTGACATGCAAAGCCCCTAAATAGCAGGCTACAGATCATTCCCGCCACATGATCTGAAATAGAAGAGATGCAATTGTTGGCATATCCTTGGCGACCCACTGCCCCTCCCCGAGTTTCGCCCCCACCACTCTGAAAAGCAGCCAGGTGTCTGCGCTGTGACAATAAAACAAAGATGCACATCAGATTTCCGTTCACCGTTGTCAGGTTTGTGCGTCAAAGAAAAAGTCCCTTTCCACCATGCCCGCCCCAAAAGGCCATAGCCCTGAGCCGGAAAACTAGACTGATCCCGGTCCCGGCCTGGTTCGACTCGCAATTGGCCACGGAGTCTCCGTGTTAGCCACCCGTGATTTTTCCACACTGTAATTTCCACGCTGACAAACTCAGTATTCCGACCTTCGGCTGTTCCCAATGCCCCCACTTTGTGCGATATATGATGTGAATGAGGAGCACACTAAAAAAAAGGCGCCAGGGCGGCTTCGTGACTCCTCCACCACGCACATTTATTTGCTTTTCGGACGCGGGCGCCTCCGCTTGTTTTCATCCGCCCTGAAAGGGCAGTTTCCCTAAAGATGGCACCTAGCACATGGTGGTGCCAAGCGAAGCTCGGGATTCGGCCAATACGTTCTACAAAGATGCCATTGTCGCGAAATCAGCGACATCGCGTATCTGACGGATAATCAAGGAAAAACACCTAGATTTTGTTTTGGCTCCTCCTTTCAGATGGGGAATGCTGATCATTCATTGGTGGCGGCTCTGGGCTCGCATCCGAGCTGGAGCAGCTTATAAATAGAACCATTGGATGTGCGACTACAGGAGCCGTTGCTGAACCGCTCACCGTAGCACATGGCAGGGGTGCTGCGGTACACGAGAGCGACGTGGATAGATTTGAATTGGGGTGAGGGAAGAAGGTCTATTCGCACCCTGCTCGTCCCCACCCACCTGAGCCAAGGGGGAATGCCGACGGAAAACGCACAGGCAAGAGGCGGTAACCGCGACATGGCTTGGCCCTGCACGCCGATTGTGGCTCATACTCCACCTCCCCAAATCCTCTCCCTTTATTAATACGCTTACCGTTTTGCTTGCATGGACTTTTCTCGGAGTTGCCATGAACAACAGAAAAAGGATACTACTGTCGTATCTGCTCCCCTTTCCGCAGGCCATCAGCCCTCTTGCCCTCGTGAAGCTGGATCTAGAGCAGAATTCTACCAAGCGATTTCCCTCGGCAAAGTGCGCACCCAGGATCGGGCCCGCTGTTTCAGCAGAGTGTCCCCAATATTTTGAGATTGTGTTCTGATTGCGCGAAACGGGAAGGTCGCGCGGATTTTTGTCTGTTTGTCACAAAATAATCCCAGCGGGCAGCGACGCAGCAGCCCAGTGAATGAATAGAGGAAAAATCATTTCGGTCTTTCACTCTTAGCAATGACGCCTGGGTGTGCTGGAGGAGCGGCCCCAGCTCTTGACAACTGATTCTTGGCGCCTGTTTATAAAAGACCGCTTCCGAGCTCCGTTGGGCATCTTGATACGAACCAAACAGCTTCCTTATATATTTTCTGTGCAGGCTTCACTTCCTACTTCCTGCTTTTCATATTATTTCCTAGCAAATTTTCATATAGATTTCACTAAAGCGTAAGTTTTGTTGGGTTTTCCCTCGCAAGGCTTTGCCACCTGAGCGAAAACTTTTGGTATTTGTACACGCATCTCCCTTGGCTAAAAATACCTATGACGATGTGTAGATAATATTTCATATCCGAACGATGGAGCAACACGCCAACCCATCGTCCATGTCGTCTGGCGCGTCATCCACTGGTGACGATAGGCAGATGAGCACAGAGACGATAGGCCAGAAGGAGCGGAGAAACACAATGGACGCCGAGGCCGATATCTCGTTTGGAGAGCCCCTGCATGTCAGCGTGACCCGCGCCACATCGCGCTTCAAGTCGATCCAGCGCACCTTCAGCAAGTCGAAGAGCGTGGCCGACGAGGAGGAGCTCACAGGCGTTGCCGAGGCCGGCAACCCGGGCGGCTTCGACCTGACGACCTGGCTCTCGGGCCGCCAGCAGCTGCAGGGCCCGCCGTTCGCCAAGCGCATTGGCCTTGTGTTTGACGATCTCGATGTCTATGGCGACAATGTCGCGAACCGCCACATTGAGACCATGATCACGCCGTTCTACAAGATCGTCAAGAGCGCTGCCCACGGCTTTGGCGTCGCCAAGCTGTTCAACCGCGGCAACGATAACAAGAAGCTGCTGAACAAGATGACCGGTCTCGTCGAGGATGGCGAGATGCTGCTGGTTCTTGGCCAGCCCGGTGCCGGCTGCTCGACGCTGCTGCGCGTGCTGGGCAACCGCCGCGGCACCTACCGCAAGATTGAGGGCAATGTCTCCTATGGTGGTCTGACGCCCGAGGAGGTCGAGAAGCGCTACCGTGGCGAGGTCGCCTACAACCAGGAGGACGACGTGCACTTCCCCACCCTGACTGTGCGCAAGACCCTGGACTTTGCCATCAAGTGCAAAACGCCCAGCAAGCGCATGCTTGCTGACCGTGAGGGCTACGAGAAGGAGTTCCTGGACACCCTGCTTGACATGTACGGTTTGTCGGGATGCGCCGACACCATTGTTGGTAACGCCTTCCTGCGCGGTGTGTCTGGTGGCGAGCGCAAGCGTGTCTCGATCGCCGAGCAGGTCGCCTCTGGCGCCTCGATTGATATCTGGGACGGCTCCACCCGTGGTCTCGATTCGAGCTCCGCGCTCGACTACGTGCGCTCGCTGCGCATCACCACCGATGTCCTGCAAAAATCGACTATCGTCACCATCTACCAGGCCTCGGAGAACATCTACGAGCTCTTCGACAAGGTCATGGTCGTCGACCAGGGCCGCGAGCTGTACTTTGGTCCGGCCAACAGGGCCGTCGAGTACTTTGCCTCGATCGGTATCTACAAGCCGCCTCGCCAGACCACGTCGGATTTCCTGACCGGTGTCACCCAGCTGCACGAGCGCACGGTTCTGCCTGGCTGGGAGGACAAGGCGCCCAAGACCGCCGAGGACTTTGAGCGCTGCTGGGTCGAGTCGCAGCAGTACCACAAGCTCAAGAGCGACATCCAGGCCTTCGAGCAGCGCATCGAGACTGACAACCGTAGCGCAGAGATCCGCGATTTCGTTGACCAGACCAAGATGGGCACCGAGAAGAGCAAGCTGCGTCGCAAGTCGCCGTACACGACTACCTTCACCTACCAGCTCGGCAAGCTGTTTAAGCGCGAGTGGGAGATCATGATGGGCAGCATTGGCCAGCAGATCTTCAAGATCGCTTACAACGCTGCGTTTGCCATCATTGTCGGTACCCTGTTCCTTAACCTGCCCGAGACGACCATGGGTGCCTTTACCCGTGGTGGTGTTTTGTTCTTTGCTCTTCTGTTCAACTCTCTGTCCGCCCAGGCCGAGCTCCCCAAGGCCATCACTGGCCGAGAGGTCGTCTACAAGCACAAGTCGTTTGCCATGTACCACCCTGCTGCGCTGTCGCTGGCCCAGACCGTCGTCGATATTCCAATCATCATACTGCAGATTGTGGTTTTCAGCTGCATCCTGTACTTTGCCACCGGTCTGTCGCGCACCGCCGGCCAGTTCTTCGCCTTCGTCCTGTTCCTGTTTGTTGGATGCCTTTGCCTGACCGCCTTCTTCCGTCTGATTGGTAACGTCTCGCCCAACGTCGACGTCTCCCACACGCTGTCCGGTATCTCGCTGCTCTTCATGATCCTGCACATGGGCTACATTATCCCGCAAAAGTCGATGCACGGCTACCTTGTCTGGGTGTACTGGGCAAACAGCCTTGCGTATGGCTACAAGGCGCTCATGGCCAACGAGTTCCGCAACCTCAAGCTCATGTGCGGCGGTCCCCAGCTCATCCCGCAGGTCCCTGGTTACGGAATCGAGAACCAGGTGTGCACGCTCCAGGGCGCTGTGCCTGGCCAGAACTACGTCCTTGGCCGCGACCACATCGAGGTTGGCTACTCGTTCTATGTCGATGATATGTGGAAGGACTTTGGCGCTGTTGTCGGCTTCTGGCTCCTCTACGTTATCCTGATCGCCCTGGTCATGGAGTACGTCGAGTTTGGAAACACCGGCTACTCGATCAACGTCTACAAGCGCTACCGCCCCAAGGTCAACCTGTACACCGAGGATGACGCTTCCAGCGACAAGGGTGCTGAGGAGTTCGGCAAGGTCTCGTCCAGCGGCCCCACTGACGAGCAGATCCTGAAGGGCACTGCCTTCACCTGGAAGAGCATCAGCTACACGGTTCCGGTCAAGGGCGGCGACAAGCAGCTGCTGGATGATGTCTCTGGCTATATCAAGCCTGGAACCATGACTGCGCTCATGGGCTCGTCTGGCGCTGGTAAGACCACCCTGCTTGATTCGCTGTCGCAGCGCAAGACCATCGGCAAGCTTGAGGGCGACATTCTGATGAACGGCGCGCCGCAGCCTGCTAGCTTCCGCCGCATCACTGGCTACTGTGAGCAGCTTGACGTGCACAACCCGCATGCGACCGTGCGCGAGGCTCTGCGCTTCTCGGCCTACCTGCGCCAGCCTGCTTCGGTGTCCGATGAGGAGAAGAACGATTACGTCGAGCACGTCATCTTCCTGCTTGGCATGACTGACATCGCTGACTGCATGATCGGTCTGCCCGAGAGCGGCGAGGGTATCTCACTTGAGGAGCGCAAGCGTCTGACCATCGGTGTTGAGCTGGTGGCTAAGCCCAAGATTCTGTTCCTCGACGAGCCCACCTCGGGTCTCGATGCCCAGGCCTCGTTCACCATCGTCACTTTCCTGCGCCGTCTTGCTGCCGAGGGCCAGACCATCCTCTGCACCATCCACCAGCCGTCGTCGATGCTGTTCGAGCAGTTTGACCGCCTGCTGCTGCTTGTGCGCGGTGGCCACACCGTGTACTTTGGCGACATCGGCCATGATGCCCAGACCCTGATCAACTACTTTGAGAAGAACGGCGGACCCCAGTGCCCGCCGTCGGCCAACCCTGCCGAGTACATTCTCGACGTCGTCGGCAGCCGCAACGCGACTGTTGACTGGCCGCAGACCTGGAACCAGTCGAAGGAGAAGACCAGCATTCTGGCTGAGATTGACCGCATCAACGAGCTCGAGCACCTGCACGGCAACGACCAGGTTAGCGAGGACGACAAGAACATGTTTGCTCGCGACTACTCGTACCAGATCAAGCTTGTCACCAAGCGCATGTTCCGCACCTACTGGCGTGACCTCGAGTACAGCCTGACGCGTGTTGCCCTGCAGGTTGTCAGTGCCATTGTCATCGGTATCGCCTTCCTCCGTCTCTCGTCCAGCGCCACTGATCTTCAGAACAAGGTCTTTGCCCTGTTCCAGACCGCGATTATCTCGATTCTGATCATCAACCAGGTCCAGCCGGCCTTCCTGCGCCAGCGCCTGTACTATGGCCGTGAGGCGTCGTCCAACCAGTACGGCTGGCGCGCGTTCTCTGTCGCGATCATCGTTACCGAATGGCCGTTCTCGGTCTTTGCCAACACGATGTACTTTGTGATCATGTACTGGCTGGTTGGACTGAACTCTGGCAGCGACCGTATCGGCTACTTCTACATCATGTACATTGTGCTCGGCATCTTCTCGATCACCCTCGGCCAGGCAATCGCCTCGTTCTCGCCGAACGACATCATTGCAGCCATGCTCAACCCGATCTTCACCTCGATGGTCATCCTGTTCTGCGGTGTCACAATCCCGTACCCCCTTATGCCCAAGTTCTGGAAGTTCATGTACAGGCTGTCGCCGTTCACGTACTTCCTTGAGGGCACTCTGACCAACGACCTGCATGGTGCCGAAGTCAGGTGCCGCAACGAGGAGCTCTATATGTTCCAGCCGCCCAAGGGCATGTCGTGCAGTGAGTACGCCGGTGGATTCGTCAAGAACTACATTGGATACCTGAACAACCCGAACGCCACCTCTAGCTGCCAGTACTGCCCGTACAAGGTTGGTGACGACTACTACTCGGCGCTGTCGTGGAACTTTGACCACCGCTGGAGAAACTTTGGTCTTCTTTTTGCGTACCTGGCATTCAACATTGCCTTCACCACGTTCATGATCAAGATTTACAAGGTGAACAAGCGCTAGGTCTGCTCTATACCTTTCCCGAATCTCAACATAAATACCCTGATAGATTATGACCAGGCCACTACATGCAGACGCCTTGCAGTGCGTTACATGGTGGGATTTTGGCCAGCGGAACGGGATTCACCGGGCGCAGCAGCATACCACCGCGCAGAAATTGACGATATGTATGCTAGCTCCGCCCGTAGTCCTTTTTTTTTTTGGATTTTTATTCTTGAAGTATTTGGCAATCTAAATACGCCCTCTCAAGACTGAGGATGGTCAGTGCATGTCTAGTGCATGTGGCGCTGGCGGCCCGACCTCTTACTGCCAGCCGAGTCCATGGCCGCGTTGATCTCGCGGTCGGCCTTGCCAGCGATATTCTGAGACATAAATTTGTCACTTCCGGTGTTGGTTGCCTTGTGGGTCCTGTTGGCAGCCTGTTTGCGTTCAAAATCGTCAATGGCAGCACGAATCTCATTATCCGCTCGATTGGTGATGCGTGCATCGAAGAACTGGTCAATTCCAGAGTTGATTTCCTCGGTCACTCGGTTAGCGACGTTGGTGTTCTTGTTGCTGTCAGACATGGTTACCGAAACTTGTAGATATCTGTTCGCTGTAGGTGCAGAAAAACGGTTTGTTAGAAGCGAGGAGTTTGGTGTGAAAATGGTGGATATTCTGAATTAGAGTGACGAGCTCAAGTAGGTAGAAAAGCCAGGGCATTTTATACTTTCCCAAGGCTATTTATTCTACAGAGGTCTAGAATCTGAACCGTGTCGCCAGCAGCGCGTGTCCTCAAACATGAAACAAGGTGACGAAAGCACCCTACACTCGCAGAACGACCCGGTATTTTGTGTTACCATCACCGCATATTCACAACCCAGTGAGCGGAGCTATCGGTAAACAGTGTCCTGTACACTGCAATAGCACAGAGTCAGACCCGTATTTGCGTTTCGCCTATACCTCTTTTTCACGAGACATGCAAAACACGTAACGTTCAGTTGGTCTTTCTGCAGTATACTTGGTCACATTCAAGTTAACAGCGATATATGAGCTTAATACAGAAACTGGGCACCAACGGTAAATTGCTTGTTTTCCACTGCCACATCTACACAGTCTAGTATGATGAGGGACTACGTGTCTTTGGGTGCTTGGTCTTGGTCCTAGTCTTTGTCTTAGCCTCGCTAATCTTGGCCGGGGCGCTAGATGTGGCATAGGAGGTGCTCTTGGGCGTGGACGACGCCTGAGACTTTGAGGGCTTGGTCTGGCCAGTAGTCCCCTTAGAGTTCGAGGTTCCACCAGCGCAAACAGGCGGACCTGGAATCACGTACTCGGAGAAGGGCTTGTGGACGTTGAAGTGGACTCCCGGATCAGTGTACTTGTAGACGCCAGGGATCGCATACCCCTTGGGAACCTCAGATCCGCCACCAGTGACAGTGATATGACCACAGTGGACATAGAACTGTGCTCCCCGTTTCGGGTTTTCCGTGTGGATAGCGTCGGCATTATGCAGGGCGATGACCTCACCGCGCAGAAGGTAGTCCCCGGGCTTCAGGCTTGGGGGAATCTTGACAGCAATCTTGCCCTTGTTGTCACGAAGCTTGTTGATGCACCAGGTCTTGGTGCTCGGATCGTAGCCATCCTCAAAAATCTTGAACCACACGTCGCCTTTGCCGTCTGACGCGGCTGGCGCCATGTAGAAGATGCAAGGGCCTTTGTGAGAGGCTGAAATCACATCGTCTGAAGGCGAATCGTTGTTGTGATGCCACTCGGCAATCACATCAGTACCCGCCTGGACAGGGCACGATTTGACAGAGGCGCTCTTGGTCCGGTTCAGACCGCAAGTCAGTTCAGGCGAGTCAACGAACAGGACTGGACGATTGCGTAGCTTGGGGTAGGGCTCAAGACACTCTCCCTCCGGGTGTCTGGTACCGGCAATAGTCAGATGGCTGAGATAGGTATGGGCCTGGGCTACAGTGACCAGAGTTGTAACTACCGAGACAAATGAGATCTTCATGGCTGGTGATGTGATTGATATGCAAGATGGAATTGGTGCTGTGGTGTAGTGAAGAAAGTACCAGTAAGATTCGGCTTATCCTTTTATACTGACCATCTGTATTCAAACGACCTCTTGCCAAGAACGCTGGACGTCATTGTCCTCATGTATGGTCAACCATTTACATTTGTTAATCGCCAACCTCGCGATCTCGAGAAGATGGTCTACCAAGCTATTTTTGTTGCAGGGATTGTCCACAACCTAGTGCATGCCTTTGTGGAAACTGCCTTTGTAAAAACAGCCCGTGGTCTAGACCAACACACGCAAGCTCGCAACGTGGGGGATCTCATGGCTCTTACCTCCTAGTCCTCGGAAACTCCCAGCTGCAAGTGGGCAAAGAAAAACAGCACTGTCGAGATAGTAGTAGGCAGCGATTAGCCTTGAGGACTCCTCGAAAATCCCGGGGTTTATTCCTGGGATATCTTTAGAATTTCTTGGCAAACCTCGTTTTCTTAGGGCGGATCAACAATCGCACTGTCAACTGGTATACAGCTATCAGCCCCACTACACTGCCAAGACAAGTGCAGCAATGTGGATATATTGCTTATTGATTTATTTGGATGGCCAGCACCGTTGTGCAGAAATGTTATTTCGAAAACATCTGCGTCCAGTACCTGTTGGCCTCGCCGAATCCGACTTTCTTATAGTCACCCAGTATGTTGATGTGGTGGCCGTCGCTTCTGATCCACCCATCGACTGCTCGTTGCACGTCAGAATATCCATAGGCTACATTCTCTGCAGCGCTGAACATTCCAGGAATATGTCTGGCGATACGCAGAAGAAGCGGCCCGCTGGAATCATAGTGTGTCACCTGGCGAATATTGTACTGGTAGTTTGAATGCTCTTGGGCAGCCGCGTTGAGGCGGGAATCGAGCTGAAGCGGGCTCTTGCCAAACCTTGCGCGCTCGGCGTTAACAAGGGCAAGCATATGGCTACGCCAGTCGTCCGGGAGCGCGTTGGCCGGCCTTAGAGGGCGTAGGCTGGCAAGGTTATGCACGATCTGGATGATCTGGATTGGTGCTGCCACCGCAAAGGCCGATAGACTGAGCACAAGCGATAGTAATATGAGTAGTTGACGCATGGTTTATTTTAACAACGAAACAAATACAGATGGGAAAAACAACTACGGCCATCCGGACGATGCAGATGAAAAAACTAGCCCGTCTACAGAGAATGCAGCGGTGCAGGTCCTGGAGAATGTGGGGGCTCATTTGGGATGCCACTATGTAAGCCATGACATGCAGTAGCCAGATCTGTTTGTTATGAGCCGGTGAGCGGCGCCGGCGCTTGCTAGTTTCTTCATGTTTCTTCAAGAGGTTTGGTCATTCTCGCACCACGTTGATGGCGCATTTACGGACATTGGGCAAAAAGCTATATTTATCATGATCAAATGGTTTGTGCATATTTAAAGAGGAGCGGTGCCATCATAAAACATGACCAGCATGGCTTATGTGCAGGCAAAGTCCTGCGTAGCATAACCATTGTTGTATCCGAAACCAACCAGGGTATAGTCGCCAATGAGGTTCCTGAAGTGGCCCGGGCTGTTGATCCATCCGTTCATGACAGCAGTGACGTCCGGGTAGTTCCAGGCAACGTTCTCAGCGACGCCAGTCCAGGTGATGCCAACAGTACTGCAGCGCTGGCCCAGGGATCCAGCCGAGTCGTCGTGAGTCATCTGGCTGACCGAGTTCTGGTAGTCCGAGTGCTTCTGCGCCATGGTGTTCAGTCTCTCGTCAATCGCAAGCGGTCCCTTGCCGTTCTTGGCACGCACAGCGTTGACCTGCTTGAGCATCTCGTTGTGCCAGCCGCTGCTGGAGAACGAGGTCGAGGGAGAGCTGGAGTCACCGCTGTCAGTGTAGACAGGGGACGGGGCGGCAGGCGAGGTTGCGTAGATGCTAGTCGCGGGGGCAGGCGAGGTCTGGTAGGCGGTGGGGGCACAGTTGTCGACGGTGACATACTTAGTCACAGTCACGGGAGCAGGGTGGTAGCGGGCCGTGTTGTACTCCTGGTAGTTGCGCAGAGCGAGGCCGTCAACGGCAGCGATAGGCGCGGTGCTGACCAGGGAGCACAGGAGGGTCGAGGCAAGAACGAGAGTCGATGCAAAGCTAACCATGGTTACGTAGGGGGAGCAAGTCGTGTCTGCGCAGTAAGCGGTAAGGCGGAATGTGTAGGGAGTGAGCTGTTTGGCAACGCCGATCAACGGGTGTGCAAAAGAGGGAGCAGGTGAAGGAAGAGGTTGTTAATGGACTTGAGCTTATGAAGAAAACTAAGGTTCCCTGCTGCATTTTGCGAGACTTCTGCCAGACTATTTATACGAGACTGGGTGGCCATTGAATAAATCACAGGAATCGGGCTACGGTTTTTTCCACACTATAGGTCCCAAAGAGCGCCTATCAGCTTTGCGCCGGAAGGCAGGGAAGTAAATGTGTAGAGCGATCTGCGCGCAAAAAGAAAAGCATTGTTCCCAAATTTAGCTGGTCCACACACGGCCCCCCTCGGCCAAATACGCTGGACCATGCAACCAGTTCACACTGCTTTTGATGCGGTCTTTGCAACGTCCATTGTCCAGTAAGGGAAATGCACGCCGAAACCAACAATATCAAAGTCGCCGATCACCGTTTTGAAGTGCCCGGGACTATGTATCCACGCTGTAACGGCGTCATTAACAGTGGGTGTGCTTCATGCGATGCTTTCGCCAGCACTTGTCTACTTGATACCCGCTGATGTGCAGCGCTGGGTACTGCATTGTCCGTCCTCCCCTTTGTGCGTCGGCTTTTTCACCTTGGCCTGGTAGTCTGAATGGCTCTGCAATTTCGCTCATGCGGTCGCCGAGTACCAGCGGGCCAACACCGTTGGACCCGGGCACGCAGCTAATCATGGCCAGCACTTCAGTTCTCCAGCATGCGTCCAAGACAGACGCAGCGGTGACAAGCGACAAGAATGCAATGAATCCAGAGCTGATAGTGCGAATGCAGACCATTGTTTATCAGTGTTTGTCCGAGAGATGCAGAATGACGATTTGATGGCGGCTAACTGGCAGTGGCGCCCGCTTGTTGCTTAAGTGCAGACAATGGTGGCCGGTACCAAAGGTGTGCGATGTGGCCTTGTACGCGTACACTTACACGTACACGTACACGTACACGTATAAGAGTACACCATGGCCAGTGTCAAAGTCATGTATGTCAATGAAAAAGATAGGGTATTGCTCTGAGAGCGCATAAAAAAGCCATGTCTCCTGCCAATGGACATCAAGACTTGCATGATTTGCCCAGCGGAGAAGGCGATCTCGCGGCAGGGGGCACCCGCCAATTATTGCTCACTGCCATGCGGAAAGGGTCTGTAAAAAGGCCGATATGCGTTGTTTCTTCTCTTTTTTGCGCTATTTTCTCCTCCCATTGTTATTGCCTGCGCACCAAGCAATGTGGTGTCAACAACACTGGCCCCTTGAAGCGTATCAAGTTTGCGGTATTGTTCACCGTAGCTTTTCTAGGTTGTTTCTGAATATGCTTCGCCCCATTCGCTTTTTGCGCCCTCAGTCCCGCTACCACTGCTGACTGGCTGAACAGCTCCAAGCGGCACAGGCGACTAGCCAAGATTTGCATCGGCACACCCGGGATTGCCCCCCTTGGCTGACCAGTTTCGTCGTGCTGAAAACATGCACTGTTGGGGCGGACAAAAATAGGACTCCACACATGCACGACCTGGATTGCATGCAGCTGCTGTGGATCACCCTCGAATATATACATACTTATCCGCAGGTGACAGTGGTGCCACTAAAAGCGTGTACTGCATCCCATTCGCCGCCGCCATGAAATTGCACCATTGCATGGTCGCAAATCCGCATGTTTATGTCTTTTGCCATCATGTGAAGGGCAATGGCGTGGTCGCACAGCAGTCAGCCCCAACTACCAGTGCGCACATAGACCGGACTGCAAATCGGTATGGACACGGCGAAGTAGCGCCAGAACAACACGTCAACAGGTGTGAATATCTACATCATTTCAGTCGGTTGGGTAGCTTATTTACTGCACATGTTGATACTGTGTTGTAATGAGAATTTTGGAGCAAAAGCACACAGCAGTAGCATGTCTGTATAGGGAGGCTCTAGTGCTCACAACCAACCACCCCAAAACTTGATAGCATTCTTTCCTCCTCAATACCTCAGCCATTGCCGCTGTTACGTTCTGAGGAACCTGCAAAGGTTGGCGTTCAACAGCACTGCAACCTGCCAGCAGGCATGAGTCTCATAGATGTGGCGATTTTTGCAATATTTTTATTGAGCAGCAATAGTGAACGTCATCTGTCATCAACGAAAGCAGTTAGCATGCAAGAATACGGAAGCATGTGAAAATGTACTGATCAGGAATGAGGGTCACAACTGAGCATGGATCCTATGTGTGATGCCTCGGGTACGATAAGCTTGGATAAACAACCTCCTGCAACCGTCTGAAATACGTTTACTCTCCAAGCACCTTTCCACGACGTATATTGAATATATGAAGTATGCTATATGAATGAAGGAAGGAAGGGAGAAAGAATTATCAGGTGAAGGGGCGTGTGCCCGTCTAAATAGTGGCGCTAGTCGCCTGAAATAGTATGAATGGCCATTGTGGCCTAAGGATTTTGATCCATGGGTTACTGAAACTATGAATTTGGAACCACACTATGAAGGCCGATCTGGATATCCATATTTATAGCACCGTCCAGTGGTTGTGCTGAGACCCGCTTGTCACCAGCACACCCCTCGCGGGTAGCAACATCACAGCTGCATCAATTGTTGGCAACTGATGTGTATCTACTCTGCCATCAAGACGGATCACACCGTGATATACTGGGCAGTGGCTTGCGGATAAATGAGGCGGCGAATATAAATATAGCAGACAGACTTGAAGCAAAAGTCAAGTCGCTACTATTCTCCCCTCTTTACAGTTAAAGTAATTATTAAACAATTGGCATGTTGCCGCAAAACAATACCGGTAGAGCACGTATGTACTATTTTTGTAATAGGGTATTTCATAAGTATATTGATTACATGTATCATTCATGTAATTCTTAGCAAGATCTGTAATGTATTGTTACATGATGGCAGAATGTAGCATAGGTGCGAAGTCGCTATTATAGCCATTCTTATGATCCAGAAAACAATAGACTTAACTCTATATCTACTACATAATAGCATGTCAGCCATTCGTGATGCTCACAATACAGTACAAGGAGTCGAAACTCGGTGCTTAGTCTCATTCTACACACGTACAAATAGCGAATCTCGCACCATCAATCCAGAGCTGGCTCCTATATCTAATCCCGTTTGATTTCGTTTCACCCTTGAATATATACTACGCACCACCACAAAATAGCGAATAAGCCTAAATGAGCCTACAGAATAATACCAAAACACAAAAATGTTCATGCACTCAAACCTCTATTTGCAGTGCTTGTCTCAAAAAGCTTAGAGACTACCGCAGAACCATTCAAGTCAAAAAAACATTGGAATCTGGTCCTGGCTTCAGCTAAAACCGAAGCCAGAGTGAAAAACGAAACAAAAGCACCTATTCGCTAGTTCCTCTTGGCCATATCTGCTACCAATATACTTATTTTACTTGCTGAAAGGAACCAGAATTACCCTGCGACCAGATACCAAGTACTCTACAGCCTTCCAGACTGTTATTTCTTATCGGTAGCCATCAGACTCGCCCCTCTTCGCCATGGCTCTGGCGTCATGATTTTGGCTCATCGCAGCCACCCACCAAGCTTTTACGGTGTGTATAGGCTTTTATAAAACCTGGTGCGATCACTCGACACCAAGGCAGCCAGTTTTCATCGGTCTTCAGTATTTATCAAAATCTCATTTCCATATTCAGACCTGCATAATGATAGCACCACAAAGTAGTATTGGTGATACAACACCGGTGGCCCTAGAAGATAAAACCGACTTTTGCTTGTTGGCGCCTCCATCTGTATATTTCCTGAAGGGTTGATCGCAATCTGGTTTCGTCATTACGTGTCAAAGAGGGTATAAAACTAGTAGTAGATTGGGCAGAGAACCGTCAAGCGTCGCTTCTCTCCTCTTATCAGCTATCAAACTAAGGTGCTTCACCATTTGATTCAGCAATGCGCAGAAAAGCACGTAGTATGCTCGTCTTCAATTGGGATTTCGAATTTAACCACATGTGTTGGCAGTGCAATGAGCCGTTTTACACGTACTTGGACCTCAGTAGGCACCGAAAAAATACCCATGGGTTCTGCTGACAAGAATGGTATGGCATGGCAGATTATCAGTTGCTGATTCGGAATCGCAGGAGGCACATGCTTCAATAATGTATGTAAAATTGATTTTTTTTTAACCTCCATGTCGAATACAAAATTGTGATATTTTGCCCTATTAGCAGCCTTGATACAACTTGGACAGCACAAACTATCATGCTATCTGGTGAATAGCGTTCTTAGAGCTTAAATTCAGGACGTCAGCATTCTCGTCCTACTTTTCCCTTTATGCGACTTGGAATTTGGAGGAGAGCTGACAACTAGAGTAATATATACTAACCGATTCAAAGCCAGACCAAGATTGTGTACATCAATGGGGCTGATATATATCGCAGCACTTATAGAGGGCAGTTTCACAATGACTGTTTCCGAATGTCCAAATTATTTGCCCTGCAATGTGCCATTCCACAGTCAATATAGAAACCCCACCCAATCACGAATTTGGTTGGCAATACCTAATGGCTGGTTCTAGATGGCTATCTAAACAAAATAGCGGTATTAGCTGGCAGATATAAAACGCAGTGCTGCCTGCAAGTGTCTGTTGACTGCCTTTCCCTTGCTCTCACTTACTTCTTTGCTCTCGATATCTGCTTTTCCAAAATAATGCTTGGGATTCCAAGGAGTTCATCACCCTAAAAGGTACGACACGACCTTGTACTATTTTGTCCCATCTGTAAGATGCTGTTTACCAGATACAATCGCCATAGGACGCATCTAAAGAGCGTTCACAGGATTCCATATAAAGGTGATGGCTGGATTTTGAAAAGTGACTATAATAAATCGGTACTCCTAAAGCCATGTGCTGTATTGCCAATAAGCACATTACCAGCAATGTGCTAAAAGTATGACTCGCAGGCTTTGCAGTTATACTATCAGACAATGGTTCTATATAAACGCCATTTGCCACCCAACAAAAGCCAAGAACCACTTCATCACTCCATTATTTTCCTCCAGCCCTCTATTTTTACTAATGCCATCTCATGACACCAGCGAATATGTGTTTTGCCAGTGTTGCGAGAAACTATTCAACTCGTCAGAGGCTATGAGGAAGCACATCAGCGAAATAAAGCGGCTGAAGCTGCAGACAATGTTGGTCAGCAACGAGTTCGGGCTCGTCTTCACAGATTTATAGAAGGCAAACCGCGGCTCGAGCCGTTCGCAACCCTAAAATTTTCAGGCAATCGACCGAAAAATACACAGCAGCGTGCAACTCTTCCAATTGACATTCTTTTCACAGCAATTCAAACTTTGGTGCTCTGCGACTGTTTTCCTCTACTCATTCGAACTTCCCGTAGACTACATGGGCAAAAAGAGCAAAGAGGTTGCCGACCAGTGGCAGGGACTACCTAAGCCACCGGAAAAGCCAAGTGCAGCTGGCACAGCGACCGAGGTGTTGCTGAATGCGTTCCGCATTTCGGAAATTAAATGCAGGCACATTTACGCATACAAGGCTACAGTGGTTGGCGCCAAACGCGTTCCCGTAGCAATCAAAAGTGAGCTGGTGAAGGCGGCAATCGGAGCGACAGACAGATACTTTGCTTATGACGGTGGCGAGTTCATATTTGCGCCCAAATCGATCATTGGCAAGAAGGACTCTATCGGCGATGAGCTGAAGAAGACCGTTCCGCGGCTGTTTGGGCGGCCCGAGACTATGCACCAGTTCGAGGTGACCATTAGCATGCATCGGCGCTATGAGACGAAGGCGCTGAAAAGGTACTGCGATGGTGATCGATCGATTCCAGAGACATACATCCACGACTTGCTGTTTGTGCTGGATCGGATATTCCGGGTTTACCCTATGATCCAGCTGGGTGTTCTGGGGAATACTTGCGTGACGGAGTTTGAGAAGATTAGGACCGACGCCGGGTTCGATATCTGGTGGGGGTTCCGGCAGACCGTCAAGGCAGGCCAGGGCTCGCTGTTTCTGAGCATTCACACAAAGCCAGTGCCTGTAATCAGCGGCCGCACACTGCAGGACATGGCGATGGATTTCTTCCGCTCCAAGCGGGTGCAGTCACTTGAGGACCTGCAGATCGACGACTGGCGGAGGATGGCACCGGTGCTAAAAAATGTAAAATTCAGAATACCTGGATCGGATGCCACGGCGTGGATCTCGGGGTTCTCACCAGTGCCCGCCAGCAGAGTGAGAATTGACGGCGTGCCTATCGCTCAGTTCTACAAGGCAGATATAGACACCCGCTTGCCTTGTGCAAAGACTGCTCTGGGAACCATGGTGCCCGTGGAGCTGTGCGAGGTGGTGCCTGGTCAGATGCTGCCCAAAGTCAGTGGATATCAGCAGTCGCAGGTGTTTCGGTTTGGTAGCCTCGGCCCACAGGCGCGACAGAGGATCACCGAGCATGGAATCGAGCTTTTGGACACAGCTAATAATCCGGATCTGAAGGCGTTCGGTATCACTGTCAGCCAACAGCTCGAAAAGTTTGACGCCCGCGTTTTACAGACACCGCAGCTAAAGTTCCGAGACGACCAAGTCATAACTCCGTCGCACGCACACTGGCAGGCAGACAGACAAAAAGTCATCGAAGGCAAGCAGCTCGTATCATGGGCCATCATATGCTTTACCAACCAGCGCATGGTGCCACAAGCGATGGTCAGTACATTTGTGAACCAGCTGGCCAAGACATGCAGTAAGATCGGCGTCCAGATCGCATGCACTGCACCGCCCATCAAGTACGCGCCGATGAACTGCTCTATCGAGTCAGAAATCCGCAGCGCGTGCCAGGCGGCTGAAACACAGTCGAAGGTGCCTGTCCAGCTCGTGATGTGCGTCCTACCAGCAAACAGCCTGGCACGGTACGGCGAGATCAAGCGTGTTGGCACCACCGTCGTCGGAGTTATGACACAGTGTCTGCTGGCAAACAACGTTCGGCAGGGCAACAACCCAAAGTACACGACACTAGTGGGCCTGAAGATCAACACAAAGCTTGGCGGCTTCACTGCGGGCTTGCAGACCCGCGACATGCCTGGCATCGACTCGACAATGGTGATATCAGCGGACGTCAACCACACTACAGAGGCTGGCAACATGTCAGTAGCAGCGATCTTGAGCTCAGTAGACTTGGAGTGCCGGCGGTTTGCCGGTACTGTGCTACAGCACCCGAAGAAGATGGAGTTTATCGAAAACTTTGACGTCATCGTGCGCCATTGCCTGCGGATTTTTTACAGCAAGACAAAGCAAAAGCCCAAGCGCATCATCTACTATCGCGATGGCATTGGCGATTCAGTGCTGCAGACAGTCAAGCAGCTTGAGCTCGACGGGATTTACAAGGGGTGTGAATTGATCGAGCCCGGGTACCGGCCCAAGGTGACAATGGTAATTGTGCGAAAGCGGCACCACACACGCATACTGCCCGCACCAGGGCAGGATCTATGCACCGAGGCTGGGGGGAACGGTAACTGTCTACCGGGAACCGTGCTTGAGCAGGGCGTAGTCAACCCATGCTTGTTTGACTTTTACCTGCTGGCGCATGCGTCGACTATCGGCACTGCACGACCAGCATATTATATGGTGCTACACGATGACAGCCAGTTTTCGGTTGAGGACATCCAGCAACTCACATACAATCTCAGCTACTTGTATCCGATTGTGCCCAAGGCTGCCACCATGCCAGCCCCTGTCTACTATGCACATAGGCTAACGGGTCAGGGGAGATTCCACACAAACATTCCATTTGATCAGCTATCCAAATTCACAGGTAAGCGTACCGATGATGTGGCATTGGTTCCAGTGCACCGGAATCTGGAGGGCGACATGTATTTCATGTGATGATAAATAAATGTTCACCATTTGTGACAAGTATATACATTCTGTAACTTCTGGCGCTTTGGCTAACGGAGAATACACAGAACTGGTTATTGTAAACATGTGCTTTTGATTAGCTGTGCCAATCCAGACAGTGATCGGCGTGGCTCTAGATGTCCTCGTGTAGGCACTGACTACCTGTATAAACAGAGATACGGCTATTCATTTGGAGATTCTTCCTTCTTTCCATAGCATGCTTCCATGTTTAATACTACGTTGTAGAACGGCGCACCGAAAGTGAACATTATTTTTCAATTGCAGGAGGCTATCAGCAGTATTCCATAAACTCGAGATACTACATATTTTTCCTTGGATATGCGCTTGAGTAGCCATATATTGCTGCACCCGTGAGTCACTGGTCCTCTGGGATAAAAATAAATTCCATATTGTGTTTGAGTACAAACCATTGCAGACTCAGGTTAGAATGGATTCAAATAATATTCAGCGCCACAAGGATCTCATAACGTTCCGTTAACTTTATCACGTATCTCAAGCACACACAATAGGCACCAATGGAGCTATTCTAGAGACTGATAGATACCGAGTACTCATTCGACAAATGCCGGTGAATATATCAAATGCCTGGAAAAACATCCCTTACTGACTAGTAGAGTGAAAAGACTAGCATTGCTAAATAGCAGTAATAAGAGCAATAGGCATCTCTTGCTAAACAATATCTACCTGATATACACTGAATGTGTTCCTATGCATTTATTGACACCAAACGTACAAGTTGAAACATGTCCTCTAGGAATGATATACCTAAACATTCGTCAGCGAAAATTCATGGGGTATTCCAACCATAGAAGACGTAGTAAACCACAGGTAGCAGACTAGTAATTGGAATAATGGTAGTGGGCCAATGAGACAGAGTTTGGCTGGCCAGGAGCGAGAGGAGGAGGCTGAGGAATAAACTGATTAGGAGCAAATGGGCTAGTTTGCAAGCTGGCAGCAGTGGAGTAAACAGCAGGCAAAGTGTTTTGCGCAATCGCTCTGATCTGGGAAAGCCTAGGTTTGCGCTCTATCGCGGCTCGATTATTCGTGGAATTGAGACCATGCACTTCCACCAGATGGCCATAGTGGTCCGCAGGACGATCGGAATATCCATCACAATAGTCATAGCCGCCATAGCCAGCACTGTACTCTTCACCGGTTGACTGGACGGGCTGCATATGGGGATACATAGTACTTTTTTTTTTTTTTTGCAATATTGATGAAAGGATAGTTATCGCAGAACAAATTAGCCTGGGAGAAATGGTGAGTATTTATAGTGTTTAGTACCATGTTCAGAAGACTTTGCTTGGGGAGATGTGCAGACTTCAGGAGCAAAAAAAATACCAAACAGACTCGTATTGTCGAGGATATTCAGACAGCAACAGACTCACTAGGAAAAGTACCATTGCAAAGGGGCACTAGCTGCAGGAGAAGTCCAGGGAAACCCTAGCTGCGTTTGGCGCACAATAAACATCAAAAGTCAAAACCCCCCGCTACTGCTCCATCTGGTACCTGATTTCGGGAAACACTGCCACAACAACAGCATCGAATAGCATCAGCACCAGGCTCAAATTAGCCTTGGGCAGTTGCACAGCATCGACCAAACGGGTAGCCCCGGTGACAGCATTTTTCCTGCCCACCATGGCGCCCAGAAGCCTGGGCACGTACCACAGCATCTGGGTGCGCGCGCTCTCGCGACACTCCTTTTTCTGCAACTCGGTCCGCTGCTTGAAGCCCTGGAAATGCAAGAACCCGCCAGAACCATTGTCGGGCCACAGCGTGGCGCGCAGATTCTCCAGAAGGCCAGAGAGCAGCTGGTCCTTCAGTAGGGACTGGGTGGCATCGCGGACACGGCGCTCGACGGTGCCGCCGAGAATATGCCTCAGGAGAATGGAAATTGCTTGCTTGCGCAGCCAGTTGCGGCGGCTGGTCAGGCCGAACAGTTCGACAAACACGTCGGATAAGGGATCGGTGAACAGTGTGGGCTCCTCGGGCCTCGCACTCTGCATGGTGACTTGGCCGGCCAGCTCCTTGACAATCATATCGAGCATGGACTCGGCGCCAGTAATCCCCTCCAGGTCTTGGTTGACCGTGGCGTGGATGCGTGCCATCCATCCCAGCGGCTGCTCGTTGTCGGGCGGCGGCAGCGCCGACAGGAACAGCTTCAGGGCGTGGGTCTGGCAGAGCCGCGGCACACGCAGCAGCCCAGACAGGTAGCGCTCCAGCAGCAGGCGGCGCTGCTCAACGTCCTTTTTCTGCAGCCAGGGGAGTGGGGCACGGGCAGGCAGCTCGTGCCTGCGCATTTCCTGCGGCTCCTGCAGCTTCAGCTCGCGGTGCAATGCGTGGAATTCGCGGTACCGCCTGGCTACGACCCAGCCAGCCAGGGCATGGGAGTCCTGGGTCTGCTGCAGCTCAATCAGATAGACGGTATGCGGCTCTGCGTCGTCGGTGGCCATGGCGCGCGGAATGTGCAGCAGCGTGCGTTCCGACAGCGTGTGCTCGCGCAGACACATTTCATACAGCTTCTGCTGCTCGACGCCGGCCAGAAGCTCCCGGCGCAAATCCCGGTACGACGCCTGCAAGATGCGCTGCTCGTGCGGCTTGTGGCGGGTCATTGCCTGCTTCATCAGCGCCTTGACGATCGCCATCTGGTGGGCCTTGCGCGCCAGCGCTTCGGTCAGCTGCGTGAGCCGCAGGTCGAGGAAGAGGTCGCCGGGCGCTGGATTCGTTAGTGCGCGCGCCAATACCAGCGACGACGGGTCAGAGTCGGTCTCGGACGTCGCCTCTTCCTCCTCCTCCTCTTCACTGTCAGAGAGCAGGGGCTCCAGGGGCTCGGCCAGCGCACTGTCGACTTTGCCGGCATCATGCAAGCTGATTGACCGCAACGACGCGCTGAGCCGCCGTACCTCCGACCGGTCGACACGACGGCGCACCGGCTGCAGATACTCGGACGGCTCCTCCGGATGGTCTGCTGGTGACAGCTCTTCTGGCACCGATCCCGATAAGTCGTTTGGCAGATCAATGGCTGACTCCATATGCATGATACTGGATGCGCTCTCGTTGCGATGCACGACCACTGCCGCTGCAGTCTCCACGGCCATGGGCGCTGGGCGAGGCTTGGCAGGCGCAAAGCTCCAGCGCTCCGACATCCGCCGTGACGAGGCTTCAGACCGTCCTGTCGACCCAACCGACTCGGCTACCGACCGGCGTCTCTCTGATATCTCTGGCATCTCTGGCATCTCTGGCATCTCTGGCATCTCTGGCATCTCTGGTATCTCCGGTCTCTCAGCAAACAACGCACCGTCGACCTGCTCCTGGCGCGGGGTGACCACATAGGAGCGCAGGAACCGTTTGTAGAGCGGGCCGTGCAGGAACGAAGGCAGCTCCTTTTGCTTGAGGTAGCTGAACACCTGGCCCTGCACCTCGCTAATCATGCGAAACGCTTCCCGGCATTCCTGCTCGGGCACCTCACCCAGCGCCATTTCGCCGGGCGCCCGCCACGGCTTCAGGTACTTTTGCACATCCGACACTGCAGCGGCGGTCTCGGGGCCCAGCGCTGCCAGCTCATCGGCACGTCGTGTGAAATACGTCTTCCACAAAACCCCCATCACCGCACTGGTGGGCTGTGATTTGACGCCCTCGATGTTCAGCCAGAATTCCAGCAGAGCGCGGCTCGAGGGGTCCAGGTGCTCAGCGAACGCTGACAGGCTGGACACGTTGGTCAGGATTTCGCGCAGTGTGAATTGCGGCAGGCCCAGCGTCTCGGGCTCATCGCGGTGCGCATAGTAGGTTGACATGCGTTTATTAGGCGTGCCGAACGCCGGAGGCGCATCTTTACGAAGCAGCTCAAGCCGCCGCTCGGCCTTCTTTTTCGCCACGTAGAGCCGGTTCACATACACCAATATGTCCCGCACCCGCTCACCATGCACAATGTCGTCCTTGCCCAGACCCATGATCAGAATGCGCTTCTTGCGGATCTGCGCGACCACGTCCTCATGGATGCGCACAAGCTCGTTTGCGTCCCCGCACGCCTCAATGGTCTCCATGAACTCCTGGTACGTGGCCACATGCTCGTCCGCCTGCATCTCCAGTGCCTCGCGAAGCTCGCTGACCATATGCTGCTCGCGGATCAGCCGCGCCAACTGCCCGTCCAGCAGTTGGTTCAGCGTGTCGGGCTCCGCCAGGCTCATCACTATGGGCGCCAGGAGCGCACCCACCAGCAATTCGCGCACCAGCACGCGGTGCGGCAGAAACGACGCCTGGTCGACCGGCAGCACCAGCGGCACCACTAGATCCACTATATGCCGCATATGTGCCATCACCTGCCGCTTGCCCTCGGCCGCCGCATGCCATTTGCTTGTCTTCTGCCGCAAGGCCTTCAGATGCCGTGTCGCTATCGGCACCACTTGGCCGACCAGGAACTCTGCCACATCCAGCCCCCGCGCCCTTTCCACGATGCCCTCGCTGCACTGCACTATCTGCGTCTGCACGCAGCGCGGGAACGACGGGTCGGCCGAGATCCCGCGGAACCACCCATGCACAAAATCCCGCACCACCAGGCCGACTATCTGCGCCAGTGCTGTCTCTGTCTGCGGCAAGCCAGCAAGCCGCACATGGGGCTCGGCCCACGTCTCGTTGTATTGCGTTTTGTAGAGCGACTGCGCATTGAGTGTTTTCCAGAACCCCAGTCGCTGTATGCGCTGCACCGGCGGCTGTAATGGGCCGTGCTTTGCCTGTCTGTGTCGCCGCTGGAACAGGTATGATGTCATGATGTTCGCCACCAGCAGCGTCACCACCACTGCCACTGCCACCACTGGCACGAATATCGCGTACCCGAGAACCACCCGCACTGCATCCACCACCGTGTACATTGGCTGTCTAAATTAATGTAAAAATAATAAAAATTGACTGGAGAAGGAAATAGTAATTCGCGAGGCAGCTGCTGTTTACAACGATTTTTCTTTTTTTGTCCTCGGTGACATGTACGCCTCTACTATACCTCACATGGACAAATACCACCTGCTGAGCCTCTTGCGTTTTTGTGGTTCAGCCGAACCCAGCAAATCCCGTCCCAGCCCGCAGGACATGCAAGTCATATATTTTTACAGGTACTTCCAATTGCAAGCATGTCTCGGAATGGCTGTATTCAGACGCAGCAGATTCAAAAGGTGCCACCCTACCCTATTATTCTCCAAAGCATCTACTCTGCAAATCTCGAGACTTCTGGCATCTCTCCTTGATGCTATTGTAACCCGCCACACAATAAACCCCTATATATACCCTCCCCTCCCTGGTACATCTCCCCCAGGCAACCCATCTATACCTGTATTTTCCCCCACTCATGCCGCCTCACGCAACACCCGACCAACTCCTCTACAAGCTCATCAGCGACCGCCTCCGCTCGACCCACAACGCGCGCGAAAAGGCCCTTTTATACCTGGCTGCCCTGGCCCACGACTCCCTGGAGCGCCAGCGGCCCGAACTCGAGCTGCGTCTGAAGGAGCTCGCCCGCCTGCAGGCCGAAACCCACACTCAGATTAAATTGCAGACCAAGATACGCGAAAAGTATCTGCACGGCGACATTGACCTGACTGCCAATGATGAGCGCATGCTTGTGATGTCGCGTCGCCACCTGGCCGAAGACGAGACCCGTATACTGGATGTCCAGCAGAAATTAGCGTCCTTGCAGGAGGCGTTCCGGGACGCCGTCAAGCTGTGGGCTACTACTTCGTACTGAAGTTATATACTTATTAAAGCTTTGCTAATGGCAGGACCTTGCTAAGCCAACTGCTAATGATATCCTCAATGGCCGTGAGCTCGAATTGCTTGCTCCAGAAATGCGACGCGCCCTCGACTACCTGGGTCACAACGCGGTGGGAGTCCGGCGCCCCGAGCCGCATCACCCGGTCGTACTCCCACACGTCGCGCTCCGGCACCACCTTGTCCTTGCTGCCCATGATATTCAATACATAGCAGTGCTGGAACGGCAGCTGCTGCACCACCGACATATCTGTGGCATTGCGCATACGCAAATGGTCCGCCGTCACCCAGTACTCGCGCATCGGTACATCATCCACCGATGCCAGCCCTGCATACCCATCATCTGCCATGGGGGCTTTTGCCGCCGGTGCCCCGCCAAACGTGCGCCACATAAACACCCCTTCCTTCTCCAGTGCCTCCAGATGGTGGGGCTTCCAGCGGCCCGCAATCTCCTGGTCCAGCCAGTACCGCGCCGACAAGTTTATCAGCAACTGCGGACACATTGCTGGGTACTTTTGCGCAAACAAAAACATGCTTGAGCCGCCCTTCGAGTGCCCGATTATCCCAATTACACGCTGCCCGTCCTGTCCATTGATGTGGTCGACCATGTGACGGATGTCCTCGGCCTCCTCCAGGTAGTTGCCGTAGTTGGTCGTTCCGGTGCTGTGCCCGCTGCCGCGGAAATCAAACGCAATCGACGCATACGGAAGCATGCGCTGCAGGCCCTGGAACAGCGCCGCGTGTTTCGTGTCGAGCAGGCCGTGACAGATTAGAAATACCCCTACCTCACCCGAGGGCATACGCCGCGGGTTGCTCGGTGTCCGCAGACGCGCATGCAACTTGATGTTATCTGACGAGGGCACAAAGAACTCGCCGAATTCACTCATTTAAAAGGTAGCAGAACTAAAGGTCCAATAAATACAAAAGTAAAACATGCAGGGAGATAAAGGTTGCCCATTGCGCACAACAGAACGAAGGGTCAGCTTTATCCAGGAACGGACCTCCGGTTCAAACAGGCTTGTTACGGAGACCGGAGCTAACTGGCAAACCGGTGGTTATAGCCAGCTGCGGATAGTTGCCACAGTGCCTCAGCCAATAAACTAGGTCAAAGTGAGCTAGAATCCCCTGATCTGGCCGTAATCGCCATTGATTGTTCTATACTGTTTTGCCTAGCGTCCAGCCACACAGTCCCTCTTACACGAGCTCTTTGGCGCTTGAGTACTTGCCACCTGGGACACGGCCATGTACCAATATAGTCCTTTCTGCTGTCGTGTGCAAGGTATAGGGACAGGCTGTGGTCAGTATGGCAAAGGAAAGTCAGGGGTGGCTGGCAAAGCTGACAGGCAGAGCGAATACCACCGCAGGCGACTATTGTATGGCGATAATATCTGAACTAACACTGCCATACATCGGTCAGTGCATTGATATGCTGGAGTCGGACGATATCTACACCGCGAATTTCATGGCCATTGGCAATGCGCACAGGCATATGACTGTCCCAAGCAATTTGGTGCATGCGAGTATGTATGATGCAGATTTCGGCAGCGGTTTTCAGGCGTTCTCAACTGTGCATCCTCAGCTCGGCCCGGGGCCGTCTATAGTTCTCTCCTCTCCTTCGCCTAGTACTGGTATCCTCGTTACTGTCTCTCTTGTGCCACGAGAGATGGAAAACGTTTTGAAAAGCAGGTTCTGGATGGGTTTAGCTGAACATGTCTACTAATATATAGTGCTCAAAGGATATACTTGAAACAAGTATCTAATCCTAGTGGCCTGCCAGTCAGAACACACTGTCTGAGCATGAGTATTAGGTATCGGTGGGCAGCCTGCCAGTCCCTTGCGATTCCCAAACCACGTTGCAAAATGTTGTTTCTCGCAGCTCCAGCCTTTGAAACCTGAATGGCTAAAAAGGAATGTTGAAATTGTGTAAACACACTCGCGGCAATTAATATATTTGTAATCTGCAGCCACTCCCATCCGTACACAATGCCTGGCCAAGATATTACATCACGCATACAATTACCTAACACCTAAAACATGCAAACAACAACAGCAGCACAGCCACTAGATATTAAATAATGGCAATTTAAATGAAAATATACATACCCATTGACCCTTATTCAATGGTAGCTCCCATCTGTAAGCACATCCTCGTTTACCACACAATCTCGCCCTCCGTATAAATTATTGACGAGGAACTCTAGGATTGTCACCTCTGTATTCAATAATTTCAGCTTTCACTCCCCACCCTCAAATGGACCACTTTATTACTAGCGTAGTGTCGATGACATACAGATGTAGAAAGGTCGAGTTGTCGTATTCTACTATGAGCATACGACCCATATATTTTTATGCCAATCCCACTGCTGGCAAGGACTTCATGCCTAGTGACAAGCTCCAGGAGGCATTCTACCGGACACTCACCCATTTCCCCTGGTTTGCCGGGTATTACAAACAGTCAAGAAAGAGAGAGCTGAATGTGGTTGTCGACCGAAACAGCCTCAACCTGCCCGAGTACCGCGAGTCGCAGTCTGATAAACATTTCCGGGAAATCCAATCGGCCAAGTTCAACCCTACGACTTTGCCCGGCGATCTATTCTCTGTCGGTCATATTCCATGCCCAGACAAGGTGACAAGAAAGATAAAGCTCGTGAGTATCCATATCGTGCGCCTGAAGGACAACAGCGGAATAGTCATTGCAGCAAGCTTCAACCATGGTGTCGCGGACGGTACCAGTGCTGTCCTTTTCCTCAACCGCTGGGCGGAAGAGACGCGTGCGCTCGTATCTGGCGAGAAAGTAGCAGATGCAACCTTCTGCTTTGGTGTCGATACTCTCATGGAGCACCTGCCTACCGAGCGCTCTCCACTCGGCGAGACAGCCCGAGCAGTGCTTTCGAAGAAATCCCGACTAGGAGATTTCATAATGTGGCTATCGCCCAACAAGCGGGGGAAGCTGCTGAATCACCTGGCACGCAAGGCTCCGACTCGCGGGCATCTATTCCGGATTCCGCGTGCAAAGCTCGACGAGTTCCATAACAAGGTGCTCGAGTGTCTGCCGCCCGAGTCACGGCTATCCACCAACGATGTTCTCTCTGCAGTCTTCAACAAGGTTCACGAGCAGGCAGCAGCAGACGTGGCAAAGAGTAATCGAGGGTGGATTGCAAAGTTGACAGGCCGAGCAAACGCCATTTCAGGTGAACATTGTATGGTTGTCGCTTGTGACCTTCGTGGTCGGCTTGGGATGGCCAAGCTGAACTTTATAGGCAACCCGATTAGCGGTGAATATGTAGTCACCCCGATGGACCAGGCTCATTCGCCAATCACCATGGAGTCTATTGCTGCAGTTGCAGCCCAGGTTCGGTCACTAGTATCTAGTCTAACTCCGCCGTACATTGGACAGCTCATCGAAATGATAGAGTCAGACGACGTATATACCGCTGATATCATTGCTGCGTCCATGGGATACAAGCTTGTGTCAGTCACAACAAATATGGTCAGTCGCAATATGTATCAGACGGATTTTGGTAACGGGGTGCAGACGATGGTTACAATACACCCAGACTTCGGTCCAGGGACATTTGTAATTCTTCAATCGCCCCCGCCGAGCACGGATGTTCTCGTCAACATCAGTGTTCAGTCGCCAGTTATGGAGCGAGTCTTGAAGAACAGTTTTTGGATGGATATGGCAGAAGTCGTCTATTAAATAAATTTATGTGTCGAGATTCGAGTGGGTCTTGCTAGGTATGTTATTTCATAGATTACAAGCTTCAAAAGACATAAGGAATGGAAATAAAGTGATATGCCATTGAAAAGACATACTAACTTTAGGTTTGAGATCTGCTCCAAGACAGGGACCGGTGCTCGTTTCAGTTGGTCCCCTCTCCATATCTTGCTTCGAGGCCGAGAAAGAAATCGGAGGGAGGGAGAGCGGCCAGTCTGACCCACTCAGTCTTGACACACTCTCTTCCCAGAGCATTGCTGGAACTTGCCCAAGGGTAAATAACATGTGGTCATGAGCGAAAAAGGCGTCTTACCCATTTTATCCTCATTAGGAGCAATGAGGGCACTTGTCACTCTTTGTTTCCGCATATCTTTTTCGGGTCCCTTTTTTTGCTGTTATTCCTTCACGATGAACGTCGAAATTGCGCCAATCAGTATAGACACAACGAAGACGTTAGCACGACTGTTCCCGTCGTCGCGCGAACAGAAACACGACCACCTAGTCCCAATTGAAGCAGGTGCTAAGCCCACCCAGCATTTGCTCGACAATTTTTTTCGCTGCGGATTTCCTGCCGCCGTGCCAACGTGCCCGCAACGGACAGATGCCCTCTGCCGCAGCCGAGGACTCGTATGGCGTGCGGTACGTTCACCACCTGGCAAGTCAGGCCAAAAAGGACGTTCACGCATGTGCTGAAAGCATCCGTAGTGAGCTGACCAAGGTCAAGTGGGAGCAGGAGTCCCTGGAGGCCATACTAGCGGATAGCATCGCTGTCCAGCTAGCAGCCGAACACGATGTACAGATGGAGATGACAAGTAGCGACCTAAGCCACAGGTTCTGGGCGTCAAAGATGCCAAACGGCCTGTGGCGGATGATCCACGGCAATCTATCCAGCAACAGCAATATAACCACCAACGACGCCGAGCTGGCCGTCGAGATTCTGTTCATATTCTCCAGCTGGAGCATTGCCGACAATGGCCGTGGGGCACCGAGTACCAGAGAGGCGCAGAGAGTCGGCTTGGCAATGCAGCTGTTTTGCAAGCACGCGTGGGCAGGTAAGCGCGGCAGCGAAATGCAGAGAATCAGGGTTGGGCATAAGGCGCTGATGCTGTTGGAGGTCACGTGGCGGCTCCTTGTCGGCGACGAGCACGATGCCAAAAGGCGAATTGCTGGAAAGCCGCGACGCAGTACTCGCCGTCGCAGCAGCAGCAGCATCCATGACAGCGCGCAGGGCGAAGACGAGAGCAATGACGAAGAGACAGTGCGTGGGCTGCAGAAAACAGGACTGGCGCGCGACGCCCTGCGGCAGATTGCCGAGTCGGTCGAAAAGTACCCCTTGCTGAAAGGAGAAGTCCAAGAGACAGTTGACAGCCTGCGCCCATTTGTCCATCCCTTTGATGGCCACGGTACACGGACCGCGCAATTGGGCAGGTTCGGCCCGATGCGCAAAAAGACGCACGTGCCACCAATGCCACAACAGCCGCTGCCAGTCGCCCAGCAGCTGAACAACCTTCTGGACCAACCTGTGGGCGATATGCCGGAGCGCCAGCAGCACCAGCAGGATATGCCACCGAATTTCTTTATAGACCGCAAGCCGTGGTTTGCAGAGCCACCGAGAGCCGCTAGGGACGCCATACGCACGTATGTTGAGAGTGCGCGCATGGATCGCACTGAGCGCGAATACGCAGAGTGGTGGAGACGGCTGATACATGAGCGTGGAATGCCGCTAGGCCTGACGCTGAACACTGCCACAAGGAAGGGCACGACCAACGATGTCACCATCAACTACAAGTCTGGTGACCCTGCTGCCCGTCACCGCCGTAGCTCGTCACGATCTGACAACCGGCTGCCCTCGGACCCGGGTGACGGCAGCTCACGTAAAATGGACGTATTTGAGTTCCGTGGTATTATCGAGACTGAGGACCTTCCTGCTCTCGAGCAGCGGCTGGATGGACGTCAGTCTGAAGTCAAATGGCCCGCACACACAGAGCCGCCCGAGGCACAGGATGCATACGACGTATTATACAAGACCCTGTTCCCATTGCTAGGCCACTTTTGTCGCGCCGTTATCACCACCATTGCCAACTGGGCGCCGACCGAGAAGGAGCTGCCGACCCGCCAGTTTCTGATCAATGTCGGACCGCCGCAGGTATCCGAGCACACCTGCTTTGGTATTGTGAAGTACCCGCGTAGCGATATTGCCAAAGAGGCTCATGGGAAGGCGGATGAGAAGAGCGCATCAGAGTCCAACAGCAGCGATAGCGGGAATCCAGTCGCTGACGAGCGCAAGGTGCCTTCCGACACAGACAAGAAGAAGCCCGATGCAGCTGAGCAGCCGTCATCGAGAGATGTGCCGGTGGAGCTAGCTGCCCGATTGATTGCGCAGTACGCACAGTGGCAGGCTGTCGGCTCGCTCATGTTGAATATCAGCACAAGCTTCCGTGCCAATCACGCTTTGCAGGCAGACTACCTGTCGCAGCTCTTGATGAACTGCAACTTGATTCCGGCGCTGTTCTGGTGGATTGGGACAGCCAACCTCGACATCTGCGTCGACCTTCCTCTATCAGTCATCCAGCACACGTTCTCAGAGGCGTATGAGGCTGCTATGAGCGAGCAAGCGATGGTGGACGAGCCAGACATCGACGCTATGATGATGGAGCTAGGCAGAGACTCGGGACCACCAAGCACTGTTGACAGCATGGATGATGCTGAGGCGGCAACGACAAGGAGTGCGAGGAGATCTCTGGAGAAGGGGGCAGCGGGATTTGGTTCGAGTTTCGGCGACGATTCGGACACCGAAACTACTGTGTGGACGCCGGCTCTTCAGGGAATCCATATGTGCATGCGCTTCCTGCGGCTGACCACCTACCGCAACGGCCTGCGCCGTGGACTCCTGTACAAGAACAAAGCGCTGCATTTCTACAACCGCCTGCTCAAATTCCCGTCGCTGCCTGTCCGCCAGGTCGGCGCCGAGCTGTACCGCGACGTCATGCAGGTGATATCGAAAAAAGCAAAAGCAGGCGTACTTGAACAACATCGCTGCTGTTTACATGTATGCGCCTGTGGCGTTGGCGGATACGTTTTGGCTGGCAGATTACTCGCTGGATCCGCATATTGAGATGCACAGGCATGTCGAGCTGATCAGGTTGTTGCATTTCTACCATATGTCGGCATTAGCCCTGAAGCTGCCCGATGACCCTTCGTTGTTCCCGTCGCTGATGAGGCAGGCGCAGGAGCTATCCACTGTGTTGCCATCACCAGCCAGGGACACATCAATCGAGAAGATGCCGCTGGGCAGTAGTAGCAGCTGTGGAGGGGAGGTTGCTAAGGAGGGGTGGCTGCAGTGGGAGTCCGACTTGGAAGAGACATTGGAGGATGTGACTTTGCAAATGTAGTGCTGGTCTTGATATTGTGTTTTATTTGTCTGCATGTGGCTATTGCTAATACACCCCCTGTCCACGGGTGCTCAAACATATTCTGTGCGATTATAGGAAGCTTGTTCTGAGTCCGAGCCCCAGCATGTGCCTAACTACATGATCATCATACTTCAACGCCGCTCTGGTGAATAGAAGCACAGTTGTGCAATATCTTCGCAAGAATTCTTGTGAATGTCCGCATTGCGACTTTACATGTGAGAATGGAGTTGAGATCGCTCAGCACATAACGGCGCATCATTCGTCAAGCACATGGCTGGGTTTCCCAGATGAAGAATCGCGCAGGCAGGAGTGTGTCGACAAAGAAAGCGTATCTCCAGAGATGATTAGGTGGTGTTAACCTTGGGAATGGGACGAGTGTTTACGAGCGTATGTGAGCTAAAATAAAAATGAAACAAGATTGACTGAAGGAAAAGGGGAGGGTCCGGTCGGCCTGAGGTCTGATTTTATGTGGTTTGGTTGTTGGCATGGTGACGTGGGAGTGGATCGGCACTCCAATGTCAACAGGTGGTATACAACAACTCGCTGAGTGTACAATGATGTATTTATTCCAGTTTGAGCAACAGCTACTGATGCTATTTTATGTCAAAGAGCAAAGTGGACGTCAAATTAAATGCATTCATTTACTAGTGGCAATTCACAGATGACTACCGCATTTAAATGGGTTCCAATATCGAGAACATGTTGACATTCAGGGTCCGGAGTTCCCCACAGTCATATTTTTGAAAAGCTATTTCTCCATATACCCGATAGCCACTCATCATCTAAGGCAACACATGTGATGTACTAGGGTTGGCACAAAATTTACGTAGTTGAATAATGAACAAATAAAAGTAACACTGTTCCCTTGTCAACAATATAGAAAAATATTTGAATGCACCATCACTATATACACCTAGAACATTTATTCAGATATTGTGACTATGATATATTCTTCTAGTCACATATATGCAAACACAAGTAGGTTTATTGAATTCAAGTCATGAAAGACATATACCTTTAGCGTGAAGTCATATATAGACTCTTCACGCCAAACACACCCGCCCTCAGTTTCCTGAACAATAAAAGTAGCAGGGCAGAGTAGTGAAGCACATCATATACAAAACCACATTTTGCTTCTTTACCGACATCGCCTAATAAATATTAGAGAGAATGCCAGTTCCAAAAGTACACCATGCCAATTGCCGTTCCATGAGAAGGATGCCCAAAGTGCGTAAAGTGCAGCGGGCGATTCTCCGCAAGCCAGAAGCGCGGCGTACACATTCTCCACTCGGACACCTTCAGGGGTCTGGAGCTCTCCACCAAACAATAAACATCTGCATGCTACTTGATAATGTATAGTGTAGGCTAGTATATAAAGGGAGCTTCAGCACTCTGGCTCAGCACCGAAATCCATGACCTCAAAGAATGACACGTCGTTGCGGTGGACAGCGGCGACACAGCGCCTGCGATCAAACCTCACCTGCCAGACACCCGACAGGCCACTGAGCAGGTCGCGGACAAAGGCGCCGGTGCGCACATCCCACAGTTTGACGGTGCCGTCGGCGCCGCTGACAATCTTGGTGCCGTCGTGCTGGAAGCACGTAATGGCATTGGTATGGTGTCTCAGCACAAACCGCTCGGTTCGGACCAGGTCCTCGCCAGCCATATTGGCAATCTGCTGCTGGTGCACCTGGTCGTTGGCCCGCTGCTGGATCTGCAGGTGCTGCAAAAGGTGCAGTTGCTGCAGCTGTTGCTGTTGCTGCGCCGCGCTCACTGCCCGCACTGCTGCTGCTGACGGCCGCACGGTCTCGCGCGGCCCGCCAAGCAATACGTCCCCGTCAATGTTGCTGAACGGCCGCTGCGTCGGGCACGTCGGCATTGGCTGCTGCATCGGGTGATCCCATACGCGCAGGGTCGCGTCGGCGCCCGCGGACACCAGCGTGTTGTGGTCCAGCGCCAAAAGGCCCACCAGCGTCAGGTGGCCGCGCAAAATGCGCACGCAGGCGCCTGTGTCCCAGTCCCACACGCGGATGGTGCCGTCCAGGCTGCCCGAGATCACCAGGTGCAGATTAGTGTCCAGCGCCAGCGTGTAGACCTTGGCAGTGTGGCCCTCCAGCACGTGCAGGCACTGGCCCGTCACCACATTCCACACGCGGATGGCAAAATCGTATGATCCACTCACAACCAGATTGCCGAACCCGGCCACCGCCCGTACGCTGTCGGTATGGCCCTCCAGCACTCGCATGAAATACGGGTTCGTCCGTGGCGGCGGCGGCATTTCCGCCTGCGGCAGGGCGGCGATCCGCCGCGCGGGCGTGTCACCGGTGGTTGCTGCCTGCGGAAGGCTGAATGGTCGTGATGTCCCGTCGGCATTGCGTGCTACTGCCTGCATGTGGCGGCCAAATACGCTTGGAGCCATGGGGCCCGAGACCCGCAGCGACCCAGTAGGGGTTCGCACAGAGGCAGCGGCAGCGGTGGTGGGAGCACCAGTATTAGCAGTGTTGGCAGCAGCAGTATTAGTGGTGTTGGCGGCGGCAGCAGCAGCAACAGTGGCAGCAACAGCAGCAGCAACCCGGCCGGTGGCCTGCGTACGCGCCTGCGCCAGGATGGCCGCAGGTGAGGTGGCACCAGGCGGGGGAGCATCCGGGCCAACATCAACCGCCATAGCTGCGCCCGCCTCCACGGACGCGGCACCTGTCGTAGTAGAACCGCCAGTTGCTGCTGCAGGCTTGGCTGCAACGCCGGTTCGTGGAACATACGGCGTGTCTTTGGTCGGGCTGGGCAGCTTCCAGACGCGCAGCGTGGTGTCGCGCGAGCCCGTGACAATCAGCGGCTCGCTCGGCTCGTACCGCACTGGCTCGTTGCGTGCGCGCTCCAGCGACGTACGCGTGTCGGTCGGCAGCAGCACCTGCAGGCACCGCACGGTGCTCGAGTGGCCCGCAAACACGTGCGTGCAACGACCGGTCTCCAGATCCCAGATACGCACGGTGCGGTCAGTGCTACCGCTGATCACTGTGTTGCCCACCACCGCCAGCGCCCACACGCCGCCCTCATGGCCCACCAGCTGCCGCACCGTCGCACCCGTGGTGATGTCGTACACGTAAATGTTCTTGGTGTCGAAGCCTGCGATGATGTAGTCGTCTGTCAGCTGCACGCACGTGACCACGCTGCCGCCCTCGCTCACAAAGCTGATGTGTCGGCATTTGCCCTCATGCCAGTTGCGGTCCAGCACATAATCACGTGCAAACTCCTCCTTGAAAGCGTTCGTGCACCGGCACCGGTCCCGTGCGCCGCGACTCGCCCGCCTGCTCCATCACATGCGCCGTCAGCTCGTCGACATTGCACTTGCGGGGGGAAGGACCCGTGTCCAGCTCCTGGCGGGTCGGCCGCGGAGCCGTCACCGGGCGAGCCGGGCCGTTGCCCAGCCCAAAGTACGCGTGGCCCAGCGGTGTGTGCGCTCGTGGTCCGGCACATACCGCGCGTCGCTGAGCCGCGCCCGCCACACCTTCGCGTCGCCGTTGACCACGTCCTGCCACCGCCGCGACACACACGACGCGCGACACAGCGACCGCGTGTCCATGAACTTCAGGATGTGGTGCGACACCTCCACCGGCAGCTCCGAGACAAAGTCCCGCTGCAGCACCGGCACATCGTCTGCGTGGCAAACTGCAGGATCGGCCGCGGCGTCCGTCGCAGCAGCTGGTACAGCAGAAACGACTGCATGTTTGCTGGCAGCTGGTCATACGTCGTCAGAATCGACGGCATCGAGTACAGCGCTGCCATCTCCTGCGACATGCGTTCCTGCGTCACCACCGCGACTCCTTCGTCGACGACGTGCCTGGCCCCATCTCGAACTCGTGCTGCAGGAACCCCCTCCGTCGCCGTCTCGGGCGGCGACATGTCCATGTCCGCCTGCAGCCTCTCTCCGTCGCTTTCCTCGTCAGTGTCCATGGATTCCGGGTGCGCGCGTGGCGACAGCAGCGGCGACGGCAGCGGCAGGACGCCTGACGAGTCGTCCATCGCCATCATCTCATCGCCGTTCTCGCTGTGTCGGTCTGTCATCATGGCCTCGCCCATGTCGTCTGAAACTATTACGCCAGCATCCTCTATCAGCTCGCTGGTTGGGCCGAGGCTCAGCACCTGTGCTGGCGATGATCCGCGCACTTTGTCGGTGATGGTGGTGGTGGTGTTGATCGCGCTGCTTCAAAGGTGAGGGTGACCGCAAGCTCCGCTGATGCAGCAGTCGCTGTGGTGGTCTCCTGGCGACGGTGGGCTGCTGCTCCGCCGGTGCCGGTACGTGTTGCTGCCTGTGGCCTCTCGGTGCCGGAATGTGCTGAACTCGCCGCCATTCCGATGGCTGCTGCTGCTGTTCCAGCCAGAGGGGCCGGTGGCATCTTCCTGTGTGTACAGCGGGGTCATTGCACGGGTATTCGCCAATGTTGCTGGTTGTTGTTGTGGTCATCTCTGGATGGGATGTGGCGCCACCACCCCCAGTCAGCTGTGTCGTCGTCACTGCCGACCTGTTTGTCGAGATTGACGCCAAAACATCCTATAAATAAAAGTATCCACAAGGCTGCGTTTTAGGCCAGATAATCACCTATTTTCGCTTCCCAGCTCTGAAATAAAAGAGACAGAGGGGCAACAACAAAAACATCAAAAAAAAGTACGTTCTATGAACAAGCACAAGCGGATTCGCATTCCCCCCCAAAGTGCATCCGTTTTTAGGGTTTTTTGCAAATGGCGCTGAGCTGAATATCCATAAAGCTTCACAACAAGCAGCGGCCGGTCAAAGGTTTGATGCCCAGTATTCATGGCACTGGCCATGGGAAAAAACTCGCCTTCTTGGGGGAGAGAGGGGAGTGCAGTTACAAAACAATAAACACACTATTCACGTACCTCATTCTGAGCGTCCGCCAAATCCTTGTACTCAAAGTACAACTGCTGCCCCATTGACTCCAGCGCAAACTGCTCCAGCGCCGCCGGTGCCTTCGCCCGCGCCAGCGGGTACATCCTGGCATTCACCTCCTTCTGCTTATCCACCCGAGGGATCTTCACGGCGGGTATGTCGTAACTGTTGTTGTTGTAACTGTCGTCGTCGTAACTGTCTG